>NC_092685.1:1861868-2007972 GCF_964275005.1 Diadema setosum
AATACCCAAGGATGGATTTTCACCAAACTTGGCAGGTATCATCCCTATAGTGATAGAATCTCAATTATTCAAACGGGCACCCCGGAATGCCTCAAAGCCCCAGATAAGGAATATTAAAATATCCTCTCCTCTAGAACTATAATCTATAAGTTAGCTTCGTCGGGCGAAGAGAAGAACCAAATTTGGACTTAATTTGCTCATTTTCATCTTCTTGAAAACACATTGTCAGATATTCACCAAACTTGGCAGGTATTACCGCTGCCAATTGAAAATGTACAGTACAAACGGGCACCATTTCCTACCTGTGGCCCCAAGGGCACCATATCTCAGGGACGGGGGTTCATTAATCCGAAAATGAAAAAAAAAAAAAAAAAAACTTTTTTCCCCAAAGGTTCGTTCATCCGAATATAAAAAAAAAAGGGATGGGGGGACGTTGGCCTAATAACGGACCTTATACTAATTACAAATTTAATTCGTTTTCGGATTAACAAAGCTTCGGATTAACAAAGCTTCGGAATAGCGAACCTTCTTTCATTTTCGGAATCCTTCTGAATATCAACGGACCTTCGAAATAACGCACTGTGACCATCTGATTAATGGCGCAACTGAATAGACATGACAAGACAACTCGCAAAAGACTTCTGTCGACTTCTGTAAGTGGGCTGTGAATATTGTGAAATACGTCATGAATGCTATATACATAGTACCATATAAAGTCTAAACCAGTTAGCCGTAATTACTCTTGCTGGAATATGATTTGGTTCACCGTACTGAATAGTGAGCTCATACCCCTTAATTGCTGCGTTTGATGGCGGCGGCGCGGATTGATGTCCACTCACTATAAATGGCGACCAAGGAAATTCTATTTGAAAAGCTTGCTTCCAAAAGGCGCTAAATCCATTGAAAAACGATGGATTTAGCGCCTTTTAGAATCAAGCTCTTTATTGTTGTCCCTACAAAGAATCTAGGTTTTAAGTGCGGTAAAAGAAGATTAGTTATAGTTACGTAAGCGGGTTGACAAAATAATGCGATACTCCGAAATATCAAGGCCAACGTTGCGAGCCTGATTCCTCGATAGCAAGAGAGTGGTCTTCAATTCACTCACCCTTGTCACGGTCATCAGATGACTTTTTGTTTCTGTTTTGTTTTGTTTGTTTATATAGGCCTATTTATTTTACTCGCACCGTATGATAGGGCCTAGGCCTACCTTTAGTAATTTGCCCCGTGTATTTTGTGTTAGAGTTTTTGCGTGTTCCCGTGACAGCCAAGTTCTACTCTAATTTATATTAACTATCGGAAGACTAACACAAAAATATACCCTAAAAATGTTATTGATAGAGCACATAATTTATATTAGGTCGAGATATAGGCCTATAAAATACTAAAATGTTGCACTTTGTGTTAAGTTTAGTTTGCACTAAGTTACGGTAAATTTCAATACAACATGCTCGTCACAGGATTTTAGGACTTCGGAGGTTTTTTTTCAGTTTTGTTTGTTTGTTTGTTTGCTTTTAGTCACGCTTTAATAGGCCCTACTTTGCACAATTCCGACGTCACTACAAGTTTGAAATGCAGTTTAAAAACTGCACTGTGATATGAGCATCGGATCATGATACCACTTTGTAACAAGTAGGCTATATTTGGCAGCACTCGTTCGGCCAAGTAGGCCCTAATATGAACAAGAAGCCCGCGCTATATTTAGTTACAACAGGGAGGTTTCCCACCTCCCTGGTTACAACCACTATGAAGAATGTTCTTGTGTTACTGGTGATACAGCAATCGATGGTGAAATACATATTCTATAATTTATTGTTAGCGTCAGAAAATCACAGCTTAGTGGCGGATCCGGGGGGGGGGGGGCGCACCTGCGCGCACCCCCTCTTTATTTTTTGTCGAAACAAGAAATTCAAGGGGGGGGGGGTGCGCCCCCCTCCTTTTACGGAATTCCTGGATCTGCCCCTACAGTTGTTTTTGGTTTGTTTGATTGTGATCATGTTTCTATTTTTTTTTTTCGCTAAGCAAACCATAGGGGGACTGCTAAAGTTCACGTGGCTTAATTAAAATCCGTATTTGGCCCCCTTTGTATAAACCATAAATATAAATTTACAATATTTAATGGTAGTACAGTATCCCCAAACCCGGCTGCAATCCGATCAGTGGAAATATCAGTGATTTCTTGGCTTTGATTGTTGAATGGAATACAGTAGTGTTAATGATAGTTGCCATTGATTGAGCGATTACTATTAACAGTTACTGTAAAGTTGTCTTCATACTATAGGTTTTGCTGGGCTAAGCTTCTTGAACGCCCCAGTGACTCTTTAACAAACTTTGTATGTATCCTTGGTTACTTGGGGGCCTCCCATTCTTTCGTCGTCGCAGTAATCGGATCGCCCGCTCAAAGCTGTGCACGTATGTGAAATCGAACCCACCCGCTGACTGTGCTGCTGATACGTGGATGGTGATGATGCAGGCGCCGCAACCGCTGCAGCAGGGAGGCAATCCGTTAACGTTCCCGTTTACTCGCAATCTCGAAAGCTGTCACACGTCAACAAGCTACCATGTTACGCTGAGCAGCAGGTGTAAAGCGAACAGATGTGGCTTCGAAATTTCTGGTAATGATTCATTAATCTTGTTTCCATGGTAATCCGGATGTAATTGAAAAGAATGTCAGTCTAAGTTCAAGAGTACGTGTAAAGTTCTTTGCTCTTAATGTATATATACTATAGTCTAAGGGCGGAAGACATAAAAATGCAAAGAAACGGTGTATGGTACTTTTCATAGTCCCATGTACCAAAGATCATGTAGTTTAGTAGCTGACGTTATGTTTTGGTGCAGTGTTGCAGTGTAACGTGTGTGGATCGTATCACCGGACGCTTTTTTTTTTTTTTTTTTTTTCGTGGCTCTGAATTTCGTACTGAGAGGATTTCGGCCAAAAATAGCACCAGTTATTCACAAACCCCTGAAAATTACGAATTTGGCAAATTTATGAAAATTATTCACTCCAATTTTTGGAAAATAGACTTCAATATAGCCTATAGGTCTACCCCTCTCCAAAAAGTTGTCTTTTTGCGCGATGTATAAAAATCGAGCATTACAACTATTTCATACAATATGAATTCTGGACACGATTTTCGTAATGGAATAATCGACGTATTTCGCACCTTGTCCTTGCACCAGAATCACAATTCATACTCACGATTCACCGTACACATTCCTACTGAGTGGACAACAAAGAAAAAAAAAAAAAGCGGCAAATGATCAGACTCAAATTTTGTATTTTACGGTAAAATGTCTGTGTAAACTTCAACATTTCAAACAGTTAACAGTTCATGCTACAATAAAACCTTGTGATAAATCTAAACTTGTTTACATCTTCTTCTAAATCTCAGGTGAAATGTGAATTTCTTAGCGTCTTAACATTTTTTATGTTGTGTTTTTGTGATTTCGGTCCTAATGCTCTGTGAGGCTATCATGGCTATGAAACCACAAAGTCTCGCACATATTGAATGTCATTAAATTTACTATACGAAAATGTGCGTGTCCGGAATTACCATGCTGTCCAGTAATACCATGCCTGTATATACAATTTCAATATTAAAATGTTTTAGGTGGAAGGTGTTCTCTATCATTTCAGTCATTGAATTGAGCATTGTACAAAGTAGTTTTGGAGCAAGAAAGACATGTCTGTTTCTGCTTGTTTTGTGTACAGTGTAGTAGAAATGAACAGTGAGTGAGTCAGAGAACTCTGTGTTATGTAATGGTCCATGCGTACCCTCAACTCAGAGCGAGTCAAACATGTCTGGTATTGCAAGTTGTACCAAGTAATGCTGAAAATTTGTAAATAAGTGAAAGTCATTTAGATATTTTTTTATAGAGACTAGAAAGAAATAGAATCTTGTTCAGCGTTCCTTATATTTTCAGTAAGAATACATTTTACTGAAAGGAGGCAATTCAATAGGCCTATCTTTATATTGTTACAATCAGTGACAATTAATTTACAAAATATGTGGCTTTCTTCCAGATTTCCCAGCAAAAATACATGGAAAATGCTCCCCCTTGGAGACATCACATTCATCGAGTTTGATTGCTAATGACAATGTGTATACGTGTGTGCTTCTCATGACTCATGCTCCAACGAAGCGGGCCATCACCATGCAGCGTCTATGCTGCAAAGTACTGGTGGTGTCCCTTATCCTGTTTGTGGTTTCGCTGCTGTATTTGATGAACAAGAAAGAAAGCTCACAGGTGATAGTGGACCAGCAGTACAAACCTGATCAACTTGGTGAAGGCTCCGTATGGAGTGACAGTGATATTCTTCAGCAGATGCCACTTTCACGTGATGATGCTGATTTCTATGGTGTGATGTTTGATGCTGGTAGTACAGGCTCCAGGGTTCATGTCTTCCACTTTCAAGAAAGTGCTCCAGGTAAGAAGGAAATCTAAAGTTAACAAAGCTCACAATCACACTGTAAATTACATTGCTCTACTAGCAAAAGGCTCCTGATGATTGTTGCTCCATAAGGTACTTGGGATAGTACAGAAATGCTCAAAAGATTAGGCTCATATTCGTCTCATAGAGAGGCCTTATTGTGTTACAATCTTCCTACTGACAATTCTTTAGAAAATAATGCAATTGTAACATTCATGTACAATGCTAATGTGTGTGTGTTTTTCAAATGAAGATTTTCTCCTTGTAATCTAGAAAAAATTACTGGTGACTAAACAAGTGATACAATGGATCTGATCAGCATTTTTGTTGTTGTTTTATTTATCAAAGTATTCTATGATCTGAGTATTTAGATTTGGAATGTATGGATGACACAAATTACATATCATTTGCAAGAATGGTCTTGCATATACCGGTATTGTTTTACCGTGCATGTAAGTTAAAACAGGCTTGCAAAGTTCATTGCTACACAATATGCGAGTTGGCTATAGTAAGATCTGACGAACAGAATGGTAAAGTGAGAAATTCATGGAATTTTACAGTTTTAGATGCTTTTCAGGGCACACAACCATATCATGTTGCATGACGTGGTGATCAATCCCCTCACAAATCTGTCATTGGCCCGTTTGTAAATCTTCATGAAATTTCCCTCTTTTACATGCAATTATCTTGATGACGAAGTTGTATCCTTCACATTATGTTCATGAAGTCTTGGTATAACAGCAACTGTGATTTTTAGAGGGACAATGCTGTGAATTTACATTAATTGTCAAACAAAACTAAACTTACGATTTTTTTTTTTGTCTGTGTGTGTACAAACCAGTGGGAGAGTTGAGAGTAGTGACATAAAAAATTTGTAATTTGCTTTTGTGGTTGCAAGTTGCAACCAGTGTTGGTGAAAACATGGAAAAGTTCCAAATTCCATGACTTCTTAGCCTTAATTTTGGTCTAAACTTGATGATGATTTATGAAAGTGAAATTGAACATTGTATGGAATTTTACTGTGTACATTGTTTTCTTGTCTATTTAGAATTATATGTATGTTTAATCATTTGTTCACATGTCACAAAATTAATAGGTATGCCACCAATCCTGCTGAATGAAGTTTACAATTTTACCAAGCTTCCTCTGGCCAAGTATGCTGATAATCCATCTGAAGTGAGTAACTTGTAATTTGTGTTTGAAACATTAATTAACCCGTTGAGGACGGTTTGATTTTCCTATAACACGCATTTCCCATAGATCCTTGCCCGAGTATACTCGGGACTCGTCCTCAACGGGTTAAGTGTTTTCATGTCTTATCAAAGTTTTTGTCACATTGTAATGTTCAGTTTTGATGCAATATTTCCATGTAGATATCAAGAGTATGAGTTATCTCCTTATGTTGTAGGATAAAACTCAGATATATATACATTTTTTATGCCTCCGCCACGAAGTGGTGCCGGAGGCATTATGTTTTCGGTCCGTCCGTCCGTCCGTCCGTCCGTCCTTCCGTCCGTCCGTAATGAATTTTGTGGACAAGGTAACTATCGAAACCTGTTGAGGTATCCTAATGAAACTTGGCATGTATGTGTATTAGGGGGTGAAGTTGTGCCTTTCAACTTTTGGGTGCACATGCTCAAGGTCAAAGGTCAAAAGGTCAAGGTCAAATACATAAAATTTCACTATTTCCACCATATCTATTGAATGCCTGAAGATATTTTCTTGAAACTTAGTGTATACATGTTTTACCCAATTAAGATTCTCTGGTGAAAGTTTGGGTCATGAGGTCAAAGGTCAAAAGGTCAGGGTCAAATACATAAAATTTCACTATTTCCACCATATCTATTGAATGCCTGAAGAGATTTTCTTGAAACTTAGTGTATACATGTATTACCCAATTAAGATTCTCTGGTGAAAGTTTGGGTCATGCCGTCAGAGGTCAAAGGTCAAAAGGTCAAGTAAAAATATTAAAACTTCTTTTTTTTCTCCATACCTTGGAAAATTGTTCAAGGTATCTTCATGGAACATAGTATATACATGTACTGACTGGAAGTGATTATCTAGAGAATGTAGGGTCCATGGGGTCAAAGGTCAAGTGCAAGACTTCAAAATGTTACTATTACCCTCATATTTATGCAATGCCAGCAGGGTTATTTTTTTATACTTGGTGTATGCGTGTGTAACCTACGTGTAATAGAAATTCTCTGGAAAGTTTTTTTTTTTCTCTTTTTGCCTCAAAGGTCAAAAGGTCAAAGATCAAGTGAAAGTGCTGAACTAACTTTTTCCTCCATATCTCGGAAGTGGCTCAAGTTACCTTGAAACTTAGTACATATTATGCATGTTCTACCTGAAAGTAATTATTTTATGAATTTTAGGGTCAAGGGCCAGATGAAAATGGTAACAATTTACTATTCAATTCAGAAATTGCACTTTTTCTCCACACCTGTACCTTGAAAATTACTCAATGCCTAAATGTATGAATGGGTCAAAGTCAAGTTAAAGTCCTTAAATCCCTAGATACATGCTCTCCTATTCATCCAATTAAACCTACGTCAAGGAAGGTGAACATTCAACACATTTGTGACAAACGTGTCATTCCAATATTTTGCCAATTTTGTGAAAATATAATCACACAGTGTCCACATGTACTATCTAGACCTATTGGGAAAATCATGCATTATGGCGGAGGCATACCAGTCGCCAAAGCGACATTTCTAGTTATTTTTACACTTCCAGTTCATTGCTACTTTTGTAAATTGCCTTGATTATTGAAGATGATGGAAGGTGTTTGGAGATAGGATCTAGAAAAGTTGTGCATCTTGTTGTTTAACACTTCAAAAATGATCCATGACTTGAAGTCTATCTTTTGATCCTGTACTAGATCTAATTTGCTATCTCTCAACATTTTTTTTGTAGGGGGCAAACTCTTTGGATATTCTCCTGAAAGTTGCACTCGATTCCATTCCGGAGCACCTTTGGCCTTTGACCCCTGTGGCTCTTAAGGCCACAGCTGGACTTCGGCTCTTACCTGAGGAGAAGGCAGAGGCTCTTCTAGATGCTGTAAGTTTATGTAATTAACTAATCATTTGTAGTTTATCATTTTTAGTCTCCTTCAAGTATTCAAATTGTTCATGGTTTTGTTTTTATATATATCTGCATGTTGGAAGATGTCATGTATGTGATATAATTAGGATGTAATGTGTGTGTGTTTGAAGCCAATGTTACTTCAAGATAGAGTGAAAATGAAATAAGAAAAATAATCTTTACAGTATTTGGACAAATGCAGAATTTTAAGAAAAATAGTTGCAAAGTGTAAGTCAGTTCTCATAATGTTTGATTGAACAGGTATATGAGCACTTGAACGCTTCCCCACTTCATGTAGAAAGGAGGGAGATTAGCACCACCATCATGGATGGCACAGATGAAGGCATCTTCATGTGGGTCACTGTCAACTTCCTCAATGGTAACCAGGTTTCTCTGCTTCACTCTTATTTAATTTTTTTTTTCTGTCTCCTCAAATATTTCATCCTGTTCTGTATAAAGCATCTCAATCAGCTTTTCTGTTTTACTCTTAAGGCACAACACATAATTTGAATTATTGATTTCTAGCAACTATTTAATGATCAAATTCATCCCTCACTGTGCCCAATATCAAGAGGGAGCATTTAAAATGTGTTGATAGTAATGAAAAAGAACGTTGTTGCCAATCATATTGAAATAACTTTATTGTGAAAACAGAAGAAAATAGAGTGAATTGATTTGCTTACAAAGTTGGGATTTTCATACATGGAGTTGCAAAGGGAAATGTTATGTTATTAAGTTTTCTCTCGTTAGAATTGAGGAAAGTCCTTCATTTCATGTTCATGAATCAGAGGACCATACATTGGCTGCTTCAGATATTTTCCTGTTTCAGCTCAGATCAGTTTCAGAAAACTGATTTTCCTACTGTAAAATTCATTATGCTCTGCTGTGAGAATGAACCCATAAAAGGTACTTCCGTTATTCATTTACAGCTTATTAAGTTATTAAATCACGTACCATTTAATATTAGTCTCTATGTGATATAAAACCACATCAGATTTGCTGAAGCTGATCAAATAAAAGGCAGGTTTGTGGTCTTTGTTAGGATATCTCATTCTTTAATGATTTGGGAAAGTCAAATTTCAAGTTGCACTATGCTTCAGGTGTTGTTTTCATTGATTATTTAGTAAGGGTAACCAGATAGTGCTGCGGAATGATTAATACCTTTCAATAGTCAAGCAATGCCTTACTTGTCCTTTTGTTTGCTGACATACTGTAGTGTCACTTGGTATAAATGATAAATGATCGAAATGTTGAAACACACAGGGTGGCATACAAACTGAAGAGCCTCACAATACAAAATCTTGTGAAATTGTCACTTTGCATGTGCACATTGTTTCTATTACCCTCATGCAGTCATTGGGAACAGGATAACTAATCATTTGACATTTATGCAGTTTTTAAAATGCTTTTTGTATCTGCGCAGAAATGTAAACATATTTCATTGTATTTCACTTCTTCAAGTCTTGTACAAGTGCTGATGCTTAGTCTGTCTTGATTGATTCTACCATTTGGGATTGCATTCAACAACATTGTGTCACATACAAATTGTACTCATAATTATGCAGTGGCTGAGAAATAAGCATTGATAGTTGCATTCTTCATTCATTAATGCTACTGTGCTTAGATGAGCTTTTACAGCTCCTAACAGTGCACAAAGCAATGCCAGACAACAGTACCCTGTAATGCATAACAAATAAAACAGGGAAATGCATGGGAATTAAAAATTTGTGTAGAAATACATAAAAGCATTATTATGCAGTCATTCTCTTCAGACAAGCCTCAAGAGTCAGTTGGGGCTGTAATCAAGTGCTATGCAGGCAAACTCTGTAGAAAATTACTGTAATGTTTTAATATTTCTGCAACATTTTTTTTTTTAATGACTGCTATGCTTTCAAGTGATTTTGGGTGAATGATTGGTAAGTACGACCATACCATATGTTACCAAAACATTTGTATTGTTGATGAGTACAGTGTGGAAAATATACACATATTGATAAACAATATTGTAGTGTTGACAAGCAACTACAGCCTCTGCATGTTGCACAAGCTTTCAGGGTGATTGGCCACTCACTGACCAAAAATATGCCGAGGAAAGGGACACATTCATGACCATCCCACCTCATACACCTGAACCTTGTTCAGTAGGAGTGAGGGTTTATGGTACTGTATGGTTACTTTGCTTTGCTGCAAACAATACCAGTTGGCATTCTATTATATTTTCTCTCTTGCCACTGAACCACAGCTGGGGATAATGTCAGAATGTGTAATTATTTTGCAGGTGCTCTCACCAGCCAAACACCAGATACACACGGCACACTCGACATGGGTGGTGGATCGACTCAGGTCACATTTTTACCTCAGACTCAAGAAACAGCAGAACATCCTGTGCACAGAAACTTCATTAAACAACACCCATTTCTAAAGCATGGATATGATTTATACACAAGAAGGTGAGAATTCAAACAGCCCAGCTGTGTGTGTGTGTGTGTGTGTGTGTGTGTGTGTGTGTGGTGGGGGGGGGGTAATTATGAGACTGACACATTTCAACTGTTTGATGAAAAAAAAAAAATCATATATAAGCCATGTTACTGTGTATTATGCAAACATATCGATCCATAAAAATGCTACTAGTAAGTGCAATGACGATTTCTTGTTCTCTGTGGTGTTTGCACTACTCCTTGTTCTGTGTGGAAAAGGGTATCATAGCTCTGAAAGATTGCCAACTCCTAATGGCATTGACGTTGTGTACAAAAAGGTTTCTGTAGATATTGACAGGGTGAAAATACTTCCTGTAAAATATCATCTCAGTCATTACTTCCTAGAATATCTGATAAGTTATTGAGTGGCCCACATCTCTACAAACTTGTCTTTTATGGAGGCCTCTCTTTTCTAATAACACAGTTATTTTGAACATAGGCCCTATAGTTTCATATATATTTATATATTGTTGTAATACATTACTGTACGAGCTGAAATTTTCGCGGTGGTTTTATTTTCGCGAATTTCGCGAATCGCCTTTAAACCGCAAAAATAACGTGTGAATAAGTAAGTTCAGTTAGACCCTTGCAACCACGAAATTAACAACAGGTGAAAATGTCCTCCAGGTAGCAATTTGCGAAAATGTCAGCTTGTACAGTATATGTTTTGTTTACCTTGAACTTGAATTGACAACTAAAAATATGATATTGGCAATGAAATGTGATTTGAATTGAATTGAAGTGATGTCTTCTCAATTCTGACTATATCATAAAAATGTTTCACACAATATTTTTTATAAACTTTTGGTTTTAAAATACAACATTTAAGGCTTTGTGTCTTTCTATTCAATTGAGATATCATGCCATAAGTACATGCTTTGATTGAATTGATTCTCTCACAAAAAGGACTTAAAAATAACTATGTCCCCCCTCCCCCCAAAAAAACAAACAAACATCAAAACGAAAAAAAAAACAAAAACAAAACCAAGAACAAGAATAAGAACAAAAACAATACAAGATTGAGAAAATCATGTCTACTAAAGGCATGATACATAATTTGGTGTTTGTCTGTAATTGGTGATTTTCTTTCCTTCTTTTTTTCCCCAGTTATTTAGGGCTTGGCCTCAAAGCAGCAAGGCTGGAAATTCTTAGGAGAGAGAAAGTTGAAACATTTTTCCAGGGATCAAGTGATTTGGACGACTCAGGTAAGTGTTAGTGTTGAATGCTGCATGTGTAGAAAAAGGGGCATGGATTGCCAAATTGAAATGTGTAAATTCTTTCTCTGTTTCACTGGATATTGCAGTATGTGAAGAAAATAGGGCTGTGGGAGTTATGTTTTGCTGTAAAGACTTTTTATTTGGTCAACAGCAACACTAGCAATTCAGAATATATTCAATTTGTCAGTAAAGACTTTGTCCATGTTTGACCTTTCTCTGTGATAAGTTGAGTCAATTGATAAACCAATGATTTGTGAGAAAGTATTGCAGTAGAAATCAGTCATCAACCATGAAGCAATTATGATCATGTCAGGGGGACATAATGATAAATCAAGATGAACATGATCAAGGTTAATTAATTCATTGTTGCAATGGAGGCAAGGGGATGAAGGACAGTTTGGGTGTCATATTGACAGGGGAAAGCTGTTTTATTATTTTACAGAAAGTACATTGTATCATTCTATGACAATTAGAACTGCCTAAAGTTTGTGTTTATGGTTAGTTGATAATTTATCCATGATGTGGTCTCAAGCATATGAATTGATAATACGAGAAAATAATAATCCTAAATTACATGTCGCTGTCTTACAATGTAAGTGTTATTTTTTTATCACCCAATATACAGCTTCTGGAGAATTCACCAGCATGTGTCTGCCCCCGCTGTCATCTGGGTCCTGGGAATTTGGGGGCAATATCTACACCGTCCTGTCATCCAGAGAGCAGTCCGACCACCTCTACCAGAACTGCCTGAATGTGGTCAAGACCTTTGTAGAGGACATGGTCACCGCTCCAGCTGAGATCCACAACCAATCATTCTATGCCTTGTCATATTTCTGGGAGCGTGCTGCTGAGATCAGGAAAGTGGGTGAGTCTTGAGAAGGAAGAAGCTAGGAAAGAATAATGATTTTTTTTTCTTCTTTTTTAATTCCAAATGAATGAATTAATATAATTGAGTACAAATAAAAAGATCTAATTTATCAGGTTTTTCACATAGAGGACAATTGCTTCTCTGTTTTGCTTAAAGGTCCAGTTTACCTTTGGGAGCAGTGATTTCAAAAACATTCAAGATGTCAAATTTTATACATATGTGTAGGTCTGTCGTATCACAAAACATCGTACCATATAAAATTTTCGCAATAAAGCCTAAAATATAAGGAGATATCAGTGTTTTTCTCAATAAACCATAACTGTAGACGGTTTAGTCTGGAAACATTTTTATTATACCTATTGTTCACATTTTGTGTATCTAACAACACTTAACATCAATTATATGGATTCAAATTTTTACAGTGGTTGTTTCTATCAATAACTCACATTTTAGAACTATTTTAAAGCACTAATGCTTGATTTTTGTTTCATCTGCAAATGGTAAATTATGCCTTCAATTGCATATATTTTGTATACATATATTGACCTCTGTCAGTGAATGCATGTACGCTCTAAGTTTTCTTTGCTTTGTTTTGTTATTGGTTTGTTTGTTTGTTTTTTTTTTACTGGAAGGAGGGATCAACTAATACATTGATACAAAATGTATTTTTAATCTTTGATGAAAACTGTAGACTGTATATTTTATATGATGCAAAAAAAAATATACTTTGTTTTGACATCATACGAGTGATGACAGACCTCTTGAAAAGCTCTCTAAGTCGGGAATCATGGAATGGCAATATACTTGAATGTAGGAAAGGTCTTTTTTGACGGGATATCAAGTTTTTTTTATGTAATGTCGTGTGATTTGTAGACATTGAATTAATGTGTAGCCAATGTATTATGTGTTCACATGTCGGGGATTGGGTTTCTTGATGCTATAGAGCTGCTGCAAAAAGTTTGTTTGTCAGGAATGGGGACTCTCAGTGATAAAGCATAGTATTGTATGATCTGACAGATAGTTTCTGAATTCTTGAGATTACTCTTTTATTTTTTGTTTTAGATTGGAAAACTGGGGGTACATTACTAGTTAGAGACTACAGAGATGCTGCAATAAATGGTGAGTGAGGTTTATTGCTTGGTGATTTAGACAATTAACCAATTAGAGCTAATTTCAAGAAGTGCTTTTGGCATGACAAAGATAGATAGGATTAAGCTGCCATGTGGCCTCGAGGGGATATTTGTAAATGTTGTCATTGTCTACCTGAAATTAAGCACATATCTACAACACCCTCCCCTGCTTCTGTTGTTCTCTCTGTATCTTCTGTATGGTTGTATTATCTGTATAATGTGAATTTGAGATTTTATGATAAGAGCTGAATATCAGCTACTTTCCTATTCACTAGCTGGTAGGTATTTGGTTGTTTGTGAAATACTGTATAGATATCTTTTCTTCATGATTTCCTCAGAACATCCAGTAAGACAGATTTAACAAGTTATCTAATTGAGCGATCTGAATGAATCTTCCTCCATCAATCACTGAAAATATTTCCTATTCTTTCTTTGGTAAGGAAGCCATTGGCTGCTGTACAGAGTTATAAGGTCCTTAACATAAGTGCCAGGTATATTAGCAGACTGTATTTAAACCATCAACAAAGCTGTTACACATCCACTAAGTCCTTTAATTGAGAATGAATCATTTCTCTGAAGATTTGAATTTGTAGTGGAAATTAAAACCAGTGAAATTTACGTAGAATACACTGTGATACATTTAGACCAACAGCAATGATTATGATATGATTATAAATATGTCTCATCACCATTATTTGTTTCCACAGTATTAGTTATGTTGCTACACTCTATATTTCTTCTCTAAATCTACCTTTTCCATCTCCATATCCAATCAAAAACCTTGTTCCAATTTATGTTTTCTGTCCTTCATTTTTGCAGTTTGTCAAGATTATAGGTCATACCCTGATCACCCTTTCCACTGCATGGACATGGTATATCTCAGCTCTGTGCTGTCCCATGGCTATCAGTTCAGTGATGATGTTCAGCTGATAGTAAGTGATTTGTTCTGCTAATGAACTTTTAGGTTTGATCCTGGATCTGTGTACTAGTGCATCTGACATAAAGACTACATAGTATTGTGTATACATGCAGAGATAGATCCACATAATAAAAAAATCAGTGATTTTCTTACAAAGATGAACACTTCGCTGGTAAGGAATAAGTGAGTATTAGATTCCTGAAGATTCACATCAATCACTGAAAGTAGGAAATTAACCTAAGACCTATGTAAACTTGATTTTATGTGACCAGGGGCCCGCTTCATAAAGATTGATCTTATGATTGATGTCAAGAGTGACGCTGTTAAAAGAAGTTACATCAGTCTGCTATTAAACCTGTGCTTTGAGTCTGTAAGTGTCTTTATGAAACAGACTTACGATCAGTATTGATCTTACGCTTGATTCACTGAGCTCAATCATAACTCTTTATGAAATAAGCCTCAGAACTTCAGCTGATTTGCTCAAAGTAGGGTCTTATTTTATATCATCTCTTGCTAGTATTTTTTTTGACATTCATGATCCCATCTGATCAATTGACAGATGACCAATAACATCAAAGGGTTTGAGGTCAGCTGGGCCCTGGGTGCAACGCTGGACCTTCTGAGGACCCACTGGGAAAACAGACGAAGATTATGACCTTGGCCTTCAATTGGGTGAATTGGGCAGTAGGGTGCAGTCACAAGTTTGACACCATCTACTGGTATATGTTATTACAACTTAGTGCATCAGGCTGGATTGTCGATCTACTTGATTATACATACTGCATGGCATTCTGTATTCCTTCATGAATCCTAGTATAAGAGCAAATTTTATTCCTGTCACTTCAAATAATATTTCTGTTTTTATGTTAAAATTCCTTATAATGTGATTTTTTTTCCCCTCCTGTCTTCAGCTTTTGCTTCAGAACACTGATATATTGTGTTCCCCGAAGAATTATGCGAATGCATGCGAGTGCTTGAGATATCATACACGCTCGCTTGCATTCACGTTGTTCTTCCAGGGAATGACGATATGTGTGTATATGCCTGTTTCGCTTGGTACCAGTAATTCTCTGTATTCCATGACACCTTTTTTTTTTCTTTTTTTTTTGTGTACACAAAGCACCATGCTGCAAAGTTCTTCATGATTTGGAAAGAATGAAATCTTATCGAGTGATGCAATGCCAACCCAACAGAAAAACCAGGCTATCTCATCTTATTTTGATTGATGCTTGACTGTTGACCCAAACATACGAATCAATAAGCTTGAAGTATTTCAAAACATGCAGATATTTTATGTGCACTAATATGATCCTTTAATTTAAGCATACAAATCATTGTGCTTTAAATATTTCAGAATATGTACTGTACATAGTTTTATCTGACATAACATAATACTTTTATTTATTTTAAGTACAGTTTTTGGCCAAAACATAAATATAAATAGGTCTTATTTCTAATTCAGTATTATGTAGCAATAGCTTCAGTTCAATGCATCTATACTCTCACAATGAACAACCTTCAGTATTAGTTAAAGTGTGTTAATCAGTAAGAACTTGTGTTTGTTCTTACTGTTGTATCTACGTTTAATCGTATCTAATAATGTAACTTACATTAAACTGTTTACGGAAAGATCTGGCTGTAACAAGTTGTAAATATCAAGTAACAGAAATTCATACATTAATGCTATACTGACGTCAGTAATACTAATCAAACAACCTAAAGAAAGATATGACTTGGTAGTGTCGATGGCATAAAACACATCAAGTGCGTTCTCTGTGGTTACATTTGAAACCACTGCCTGTGAACTCATACAAGTGAAGTTGACATGATTGTGTATTGTAAATTTGAAAATGGTTTAGATTGAGTCAAGTATTTTTCATCAATCATAAATCTCATTCAGTGTCAGATCCCACCAAATGTTGCTGCCAGTACTTTCATACTCTTCTGGTGCTACATACTGTATTTTGCTACTTTCGCATGAAGACTTCCAGTCTGTCAATTTAGTCTTTTATTGTGAGGCAAATCGGGTGTTTTATTTGTTTTTCAGTACTCTAGTTCAGTGTATACATTTAATTTGTGGAACCATTACCAGTAATATGATTTTTGTTGCAATTCATGTTTTGTGTGAAAGGTGAGAGATATGTATATGGGTGTGTTTAGACCCTGGGTAATTGGCCAGTACAATGTTGTCATGTCAGATAATGTGACACTAACATTTTTATACAATAAGGAAAAGGCTGAATACCGTACCTATATTTCTTCAAAGTCTTTTTTTTGAGACGGTATTAATCAATGGATTGGATGAGCAATAGTAGGCCATTCCATTCAAAGTTTATCTTCTCTTGTTTGGCTGAATTTACTTTGCAATGCAACATTACTGCTGTATTTATATTTGATATCAATCAAATAAGAAAAGTTGATGAATTTTTATTACTTACAGGTTTTGTTTAGACTTCATATTTTCTCAAGGATCTGAAATACGGTTGTGGATCTCATTCTGATGAGATGGAGACAAAATGTGTTGACTTATTATTTTAGAAATGGAAAAAAACTAATTTATGTCAGCGACTCATGTAGCTTTAATCTGCCATTAGTAATGCATATTGCCTCTTCAGTTTGTATGTTTCATATGAAGCAGGAAGGTGTGAATTATGATTATTATTGACTGATCTCCATTTAGAGGGACATCAAAAATACTGCTGTCCAGAGGACTGCATACCTGCCAACTCTTCAATTTTAATCTGAATATTCAGATTTTTTGCTGAAAGAAAATGCATTAATTTCAGTGTGTTCTGATTTTTGGAAATATCTGTTAGTAGTAGTAAAGTATATGAAATTTTTGAAATTTCAGATTTTTAAATAATTTTCTTTGTTTGTTCAGATTTATTAAGTCTCTGGGTTGGCAGGTATTTGACCGTGTTAGCCTTGTCTGATACTGATACGATGTGATTCTTGCTCAGGCAACATAATGAAATATTCCCTACAAAACCATTCAGTGTCATATGAATGTCATTGTGACCATCCCAGTATTGTGTAACAGCAAAAACACCAAAGTTCCAACTTTTAGGTAATAGACATTTGTCATACCTTGTTATCCTTCCATGTTCTGAATTGGAGTTGTTTTGATTTTGTTTGCACTGGTCATGTTTTGTGCAAAAAGAACAAATAACATTATGCATCTTTGTGACTTTGTGTTTGTTCTCCTAAAAACTGTTGTTTCTAAATGATTTAATGGCCTGATAATATTCATTACGTCGTATACTTGTATGTAATTTTATCAGATCTACGTATTATGTATGGAGAATGTCAATGCACTATGTCTTACAGTGTTTCATCAATGATTTGTGTGTAGCCATACTTTCTGTATGATTAATATGACCACATAGCTTTACCATAGATAATTGTACTCCTCAAACGAGCATGAGCAACATTAGAACCAAACATATCTAAAGTACATTGTTCAATCCTACATTCAGAGACTTGGTGTGTGTAGAGAGGGAGGGGTATTCAAGGTGTACCAGAAGGTAATAATCATTGTCAATGTAGCTCATGTATACCAGTATGTAGAGTGATCTGTTGAACACTAGTGCTGAGTATACCTGAGCAGGTTTCTATGGGAAGTGTATGTATTAGCAAAATTAGCTGATCCTTGATGGGGGTGACAAGAATTAAATGAATGAATTAGATATGTGAAATAAAGATGTAGAAAGGTACTGCAAGGTGTTGATCTGTTAAAATCCCTAGTGAGAGCAAGGCTAAGCTTTTTGATGTTGAATACACATATATATTTACCAAATGTGACTAACAGTATGTGTTCATAATATTAATTGTTTCAGTTTTGTCATTAATTCCTCAGTGTGGAATGATTTGTTCACTTGTATGATGGTTAATCATGTGATTTGTATTTGCTGCAAGCACAGTTGGCTAGGAAGGGTCTGGAAGAGACCCTTACCTCCTTTTCAGTTTGTTTACGTCTCATTTCTAGGCTTCCATGGACCCCTCTGCTGGCTAACCTGTTCTATCTCCCTTCTCTCTAAAAAATGTTGTTAGCTGCAAGTATATTTACAATTATACATGTGTGCTAATCTCATACATCTGACTTTTCTTGATCATTTTTGACACTGTACATCTCATTCCTGAGTTTTTGTTTTGTTTTCATTATTCCTTTTAGAAAGGAACTGGATGTTATACAACGATAGACCAGTCCTACTTGTTTTTGACACACATATCTTTTGTGGAAGTCCTTAATTTTTATTCATATTTCTATAATTAATTACTGGCCTCACATCAATCATATTTCTGTGTGTGCCATAATGAAAGCTTACTGTGGTGTTTACAGTGATTTCTATGGGCCACAATTTCCAGGAAATTTCATGATACTGCTGATAACTATGACATGAATTATTTCCACTTCACAGTTGTGAAAGTCTTATGTAGAGGCATTGTCTAAGATTGTTGTTGCAATTAGTAATTTGACAGCCAGTGTTACAAGCTGCTTGTGCATGATGGCCTCGGGGCTTTGACAATGCTACATTGTGTCATGTCACTCCGAATGTAAATAAAGATAACTTTTATATACTGTATTTCTTGTTTCCTTGTTATATCAGTCCAATGTCAATTTCCTGCTTTTCTTGTTGTTCTGATGCTTGTGGGGAAACATGTTGTCTCTGTAGTGATGAAGTGGAAGTATCCAAAGATTGGGTGAGAGAATGAAAACATCATTTACTTTGTGTTAATTCCATATGTGAAGTAGTAACATCCACATAGTTTGACCAGCTCTTTCCTTTACATGCTTGAAACAGACTTTTTCATTGGCAACTTGGTTGTCAGATTTTACGTAGTTAGGGTGTTTTTTTTTTTCTTCCATTTGTTGGTTTCAGTATCCATCGTTCTTGTGCTGCCGTGAGCAGAAAGTGAAAAATGAAATGTGTGTGTGTGTATGTGTGTATATAGATGCAGTGGCATCGGAAAGGGGGGGGGGGTGCTGAAGGAGATCATTGCATGCTTTTGGATCTTACAAAATCAAACAAAAACCATTGAAAGGTAGAAAAAATTATAAATAACATAAAACGCATGACCTTCTAAGGGTTCCGAACTAGATTCTATCGCTCCTGATATATATATATATATATATATATATATATATATATATATATATATATATATATATATATATATATATTCATGTGCGCACGTGTGTGAGTTTACATATCTTCCATGCAATTGATAGAATGATAAATAATACTTGATGTTCTGCAGTTGTATATACAATTTATTTCATTTCTTCATTTTCATTTTCAACAAGAAACATGATTGTACAAAACATGCTCAAAACTATACATATTCTAAATACATGTCTTGTGAAATTATAGTAGAATCACACTATACTTAGTAGTAGGCCTGTAGGTTGTAAAGCAAAGGTGCATGATATTTACTAAATATCACTGAAAATGGGGGGGGGGGGGGAGCTAAACAGCAAGGTTTTAAATATACATACCCCTCTAAGCGATTATTTATGAGGTACAGAAAAATGGTGGCTACAAAGAAACATACAATAAGTGACAACAATTAAGACATCGGACATCAACATCATATGATGTCTTGGAGAGAGGAGAAACTTCAAAGATGTTTTGTATAACAAAAGTACAAAGTTGTATTCGATTTTCATAATTTAGATGAAAAAAATGTTTACAAAGTTTCCCAAATTCCAAAGTACTTAATCTTAATGCTAAAGAAAGGCATGTAACTAAGTAATATGACCTACAGAAGACATCAGATCCATCCATTTAAACTGTGACGTATTTCTTTAAGTGATGTTCTTATTTCTCTATGATAACAATTGAGATCTCAGCCCTCGAAAAGCAAATCTAGCATGTATAGGCCCCACTAGTGTCAAACTGGCTGTGCATTTCAGAAAGACGTGAAACGTACGTTTTATTAAATGACGTGTCTTGAATAAAGACTAACTCCAAACCCGGTTCATGACAACACTAATTTCACTTTACGAAGCGGAGACGTAGTCAAAATGCCAGAGGAAGGCCAAGAAAAACACACATCGGAGGAGAATATCGAAGTTGGTGATAGAATACTTAGTGAGGGTCATTATGGAACAGTCAGATACACTGGTAAAGTTCCCCCTACTGAAGGTAAGATAAATAGATCTAGGTCTATACTAGTTATAGGTCTGCTCAGCATTGTAGTCCCACACATAGATATTTGTGAGTCGGTGTAATACATGTACTTGGTTCAACGTTCATTCGACTTCAAGGATCTGCATTGCCATTGGAGGTGTTTGACCTTTAAGCGAACATATCAATTATGGTAATCTAATCGTGAAACAATTATTACATAAATCATGAAAATATATCGGGCACGAAATTGAATAGATTGCATGTGTTTTTTCCTTTATAGTTTTAATTATTGAAAGGCAATGCAATGTCTTAATGCAATGCCAATGTCAGTGAGAGAGAGGCATAAAAAGTGTGATTTAAATGACCAGATGACAATGAATTCTCGAGTCTTAACTTCTGTCCATGCCCTGAGTGAAAGATGACTAATGCATGAGCAAAGAAAATGGGATTTCATCAGCTCTGAGTTACAAGACCATCATGACTGTCATTGACTGTAGACCAAACTATGGAGAGCTCTAGATTAATATTGCGTTTTGTCTCAGAAACCTCTTAATTCTTAATCTTATTGCTTGCTTGTGTGATGTGTGGTCAGAAGCATTCTGTTAAAACCTCACATACATTGTAAACTGGGATAGAAATCAACTTTGGTATAAATGTGAATGATCACTGAAGTGATGCAGTTTTTTGAAAGGCATAGTCAATGCAAACAAAGGGAAACTGACCAGAAATATAAATTTATAGGATATACCGATAAATGAAAAATGAACAAAGAAAATGGTATTCCATGGGGATTCGAACCCCCAAGACTTCCGGATTGCTAATTCAACTGGTGAGTTGAGTGTTATGAAAAAAAAAAAAAAATCTTACCGACTGAACTATGAAAAGCCCTAGTTCAGTGCTCATTTTTTGTTAAGAGTGTGATTAGTGTCTCCTGTTTATAAATGAATTTTGAATAATATGTTTTGTATTTGTGTTTGTGTTTGGTAATGAAGACTGGAATAATTGACTGAAGGTATCTAATTCTAAGATAACTGTTTATAGCTACTCTTTTGAACATGCTTATCGATGTGTTATGTTTGGAGTTGTTATTCATTGTTATCTTTTCTTTCATTTTTGTGTTTAATCAGGTAAGTACTGAATAAAATATTTCATTTAGTTACCCAAAGTCTCCAGAGACTGAATCATGTTTACTGTAGCTGTTGCCCAGGTTGGATGAGTCATGAAGGATTTTATCTGATTTGTTGTTCACAGGTCAATGGCTTGGGATTGAATGGGACAACCCAGAGAGGGGTAAACATGATGGCAGCCACAACGGAAAACGCTACTTTCAGTGCAGGTACAAAATATACTCCTACGGAAAACATAACATGAAGAGATACTAACCTCTGTTGTATTTGCAATTCAGTGGGATTGTTGTAATCATGCTATCATGTTTAGTTCAAATAATACACATCATCCTGTAAATGGGCTTTTTTGACTAGAACTTACAAATTCATTCAAAAAGTATAGTGAAAAGCAAACTGAAGTTTGTATATATCTTACAGAAGCTCCAAAGCAAATAGATAAGTTGTTAATATTTACCTAAATCTGCGTTTAGGTTAAAGATGGCTTATTACACTACTGAAGTAGTGATTTTTGTATTTTATTTTTTATGATGGATCATTGATAAGATATGAGTGCAGACAGTTAAAAATCCTGAGTAAGTATATAATCAAACTGTAATGTGACTGGCCAATCCAGTCAATGCTATGATCATTCTATGACAAAGTTCAGATAATGCAGCTGATATTCAAAGATGGAAGATTATAGAATATGTGTATATTCATTCAAAATCCCTTTCTCTCCAGCTCCCCAACAGGTGGTTCCTTCCTGCGCCCCAAGAAAGCAGACACTGGTATAGTCTTCCTTCAAGCTGTCTCCTCAAGATACATTCCAGAGAACCTGGAGACGGGAGATGTTGACAACTCCCTGGCAGTCAGCTGTAAAGCAGTGGAGATGGTGGGTGCAGAGAAAATCTCCAGGCTCCAGAGGTTAGAGACTTGCATATTACTAGAATGGCAGTTTGCAAGTGTTAAGAATTAATGTGTTCTGTGAAATACTGTTTGTTTTTGTAATGTGAATGTAAGGAGATGGAACATTTTTAGTCATGAAAATTTTGAGGCACCATGCCATGAAACGTTATGCACCTTATTTGCAATGATGGAATTTCCTGTGAACATGTCAACAACATGAGGCTCTAGCTCTGTTGTTTTGGGATTTGCCATGTACCAAGTAATTTCATCAATGGTGAACTGCAAACAAGTTTACCATTTCATCAATGTTATGAAATTTGGTGAAATTATTATCATGCTTCTAGAGGATAGATGATACTGTATGTGGTATATATTGAAACTCTTCTGAAATATTCTAGGCAAATATCATTTGTAACATTGTGCATAAATGTATGATGCCATGCAGGACATTCTATGCTCGTGTTATGGTTTGAATTGTGTGGCTTGTCTCTCCTTTCTTGGCTGTTGACCTGTGTTTTTTCTTTTTTTATACTACACCTTGAAATTGTACCAATGATGGGTCTACATATTTACACACACGAGTGTGTCAAACTTTGCATTCAATGTGTGAATGTCTTAGTGATTGAAAATCATTTTATCTAGGTCTCTGGAAGTTGAGTGCATCACACCTTATTGTATAGAAAATAACATTGGTGAAGCTTTGATTGAAGGGCCCAATTTTATTCAGTCTACTGAAATTGCAGCATGCAATAATGAATTAATTGCTACGGCAGGATCTGCCTTGGCAACAGCCAATGAGCAGCAAGCATCTAGATGATTGCAACAAGAGCTAGAGTCATTGTATATAACCTCTATAATGAAACTAGCCCCATATCTGTCAGATTTCCTGTTTGCTGCTGTTAGATATTTATCAATGTTCAGTTGAACACATTTGCGAGGACGCACATAATATTATACAGAAGCCAATGTGAATATGTACGTATATTTTTCGTCTGTGTTCTTATCTTGTGCAGCTCCTTTGAGAACTTGAAGTCAGTAGCTGTTCATGGCATGAGGATTAGCAGAGCTGGAGATGAGAAGATTGCAGAGAAAATGCCAAGTATCCTTTGAATGATTCAGCTGAAAATTAGAGCAGATTGGTGCTAGACAGTGGCTGCATTGTTGACATTACATGACTAGAAAGGGGAAAAAATGCATATAGAACACTGTCTTCTTTTGAAGTTACCCGATGTATTGATCTGCACACACATATAGTTGGCTATTGTCATTTATTCTATTCAATCTTACACTTACCATGTGCTTCATTTGAGATGAATATTTTCATATTAGTAGTTGGGTAAGTTTATTGAATATTAGGAATTTTGACATTCATTATTACATGTAAAGCACAATCAGAGCACTCATTATTATGATTATTGATTTCTTGCTGCAATAGCTCAATATTGGTATCAACAATGAAAGTACAATCCAATTATGCAGTCAATACTTAGTCAGTTTGACAATATTACCCAACTCTGTGTGATTCCCTGATCTTGTCATCGTCTTGCATTGAGACACAGTATGATGTGTGGAATGTGTACATCAAAAAAATGGCAGCTCTTCTTTTGAGACTCATCCAACCTCTCAAACTTCCTTTGAAAGTGACAAGTTTTATCAACATGACATACAGTATTTTTTTAGGAATAACCTGTTTGGCAGTAGCTAAGAGCCTTTAAGTTTGATCCAAATTTTATTAGGCATCTTTCTGTGAAGTGAGATGTAATGTAGATTCTTTTGTACTACACTAGACTGTGCATCTAGAGGCAATTAATTCACATCGTGCGGTTGTGCACATATTCCTTTAATAAGAAACATGAAGGGTTGCTCAATGAGCTCTATAATAGAAATTATCTGGATTGGAAAGATTTACCTGAACAATTATGTGTTCAGATGTCAGAGATCTAGACATTTCCAAGAATCTTCTACCATCATGGCAAGAGCTGTCAAGAGTGACTAATGACATGAAGTTCTTGAAGAGACTAGATGTCAGGTATGTGTCATAGTGGAGTGCTAGATGAACATGTTAATCATTACTATGTTGTCTAATACACATAGTGTGAAAGATAGCATCATCTCTGTGGAAAATAGATGAGAGCTTTAAATGAATGCAATTTGATTCTGATATAGAATAAATTTTATAAGGTTTGTGAATGTAATATTTGGGCTTGATTGTTTGTTTGTTTGTTGTTTTTTTTTAAATTAAGCATTGTTACTTTTTGCATGTTCCATACATTTGGATTTAGCATAATTCTGATATAAACTTCTGGTTATAAGTTTAATTAGTGTCATCTCAACGTTTTGTGTCTAATGAATGTCCTGTCAAAAATACCTTGAATCAACCATAATTAGTTAGAGCATTATCATGATATCAATTTCCAGTATTTTTTTCGATGCAGTTATGTGATAAGTAATACCATGTTCGTCTCTTCAGCAGATCCATCACTCATCCATCACTCATCACTTATCCATTGTGCTATCTCCTTGTCTTATCTAGTGAGAATCGATTGGCTCTACCCAACGAGCTTTCGTCACTATCCTCAGCGTTTTGTGCAGTAGAAGAGCTCTTTATCAACAGGTGTAATATCACGTGGCCAGAGGTGAGTTTCTTGTTTAGTCTCTTCTATACGAAGGCTATTAACCTGTTGAGGGCGGGCTGATTCTGCAACAAATGCATTTCCCATAGACACTTGTCCGAGTATACTTGGGACTCGTCCTCAACGGGTTAAAAAGCAAACAGTAGGTGGGGCATTATCTATGCTATCAACAGCATCATACACTCATTGTGTATTGCCTAAACTTCATCTGTCTCTCATTTGCACACAGAGAATGATCTGTATATTTGTCTTTTATGTAGTCATTTAAAATGGATTGTATAGTTTTGGTTGAGACCTACAGCTGTATCTTCAGGTTTCTAACATTTTTTTGATGAGATCATGATAAATTTCTCATGAAATATGAAAGAGCATGTAATTCCAAGAGGGATTCATGTTTATTTGTGCTTTTGAAATGGCTGAGATATCAAATGCAGAGCAATCATAATAAAAGGTGGGACCCACCTTTTATTTGGATCATTTGTTTTACTTCGTTTTTTGATGTCTCAGCCTTTTCACAACCAATTTTTCATCTAATAAACTTTGAGTTTCTCTTAGAATGAAATGCTTTGTATTATTTCCTAAGTGGTTTCTTGGTATCTCGCTAAAGTTAAAAGCCCAAATCCTCATCTCCACCGATACTGTACCATCCCTTTAAGTGGAACTTTGATTGTGATTTGTTCCTTCATATTATTAGTTGCTGAAGATTGCAAGGATGTTACCCAAACTGAAGAAGGTTCATGCATGTTTCAACAGGATATCACATTTGACAAGGTCAGTCTTAAACCGATGAAATGTCAGGGATGCAGCTAGTGACTTGTACCATACATCTTAGGCATGGATATGTGTACTTTACAGAATGTATAAAGCATATGTATGTGTATACTGTATACTTGGTACATGTAATGTGCTGTTATCAAAATATCCTGCATTGGCCAGCACTAAAATTTGAAATGCTGTATTTATTTGGCCCTTGTACAAGCCGACAGAGTGTACTCTCCCATGATTTTTTGGTTCTAAATGCTTTTTATTGGTTTTTGTTATCTTCCAGAAATAGCTGACATCCTAGCTGTGCCTGCATGAAATCAGATCCACATATCTAATTTGGTTACAGTTTCAAATCATAGCTTGCCATTGTACCCGAGTACAAAATACCCAGACATGACCTTTTTATGTCGTCTGCCTATCAATATAGGATGAACTCCAGTAGTATAATTTTCATTGGATGGAAGATGATAGAGTAGGATTGGTGGGTATTTGAGCACAGCTGCATGTATTGTCAATGTAGAACTAGAATGGCATGAAGTCTGCTGACATTGTACGGAGTGAATACTCTATCAGTTGATATGTGATACATGATATTAACCTCTTACTTCCTAGAGAAGGCAGTACACACAAAGTTTATACATAGCATACCCAAATCTGGCAAGTAAAGAGTTATTAGACTGTGGCACTGAGAAGTCTTGTGATGTGTATGTGTGTATCCCAGGCCTGAGGATGGCATCTTCCAGGACCTGGATCTCTTAAACCTGGAGGGGAATCAGGTGACCGCATGGCAAGACGTCCTCCAGTTGGGTCACCTACCGGGGTAAGAGACTCTCAACTTGATAACATGCTCTGGAGATATATGGAATAATCTTTGTCTTCCTCACTGAATATATTCAAGAGATGTCATCACTGTGTGAATGAATTTCATAGACCTCTTGGTTAGGTCACATGTTTCTACCTCTGAATATTCCTTATGTCACTCAGTTGAGTCTATCAACTTTTAATTTGATCTATATGAAAAAGTTTGGTATTAGTGAAGCCTATCAGTAGTGTTTCAATAAACCAATTTACTTGTCATTGCACATATTGTATTTTGTAGGGTCTTTTGTAGATAGTCTATCACACCATGAAAAATGCTTCACTGGATCATGATTCTGTTTTGTCTTAGATTACAGGTTTTGATACTGAACGCTAACTGCATTCCCAGCGTACACTTTGATGATGCGACTTCAGCAGAGAAAACACAACTCTTCACCAGTCTCAAGTCTCTCTCTTTACACAACAATCAAATAGCCAGTGTAAGTTTGTATCAGTTCCTCCCTGGTTTCACTTTTATTCAATATCCTGGAATTCTCCTGACAGATTGTCAGACTTGACCTTTAGTATTTTTGATGAATGTATTCAGAATTTCAATTGTTTTTGACAACTTGCTTTTCTCTGAAGTTAGAATAGTTTGTGTGCATGCTATTACCCTGGTAGATTGGGAATGCTATACTAGTTTTTGTTGATTGTAATGTGTAAGTATGATAGCCTGTACTGTGATATGGATGTATGCCCACGCTTTTGTTTCCCTTGTAATATTGTATGAAAATGGCATAATCATGCTGACTTTATGCATTTCTTGATGGTAAGAGTTTTATTCAGAATCAGAGATTATATTAGATGTATCACAAGTTGAGTGTTTGATATATCCTGCCTTGTGACAATGGCTCATTTAATATATACAAGACATTCTTGGATAGGATGTTATGATGATAGCAACAACCCTAGCAGCAGCAAATCAGTGTGCAAGACTCATTCTCATTGCTGTGGTAGTTACAATCAATGTTGGTTACCAGTAGACAAAGAGTGAGATCTGATGGGTCTCCAATATCTCCTCATGATATGTTTACAGTGGCAGAGTGTGAATGAGATGAACAAACTTCAGAGACTGGAGGAGCTGAACCTGAAGCGAAACCCTGTTGTCCAAGACGAGAAACCGTCCACAGTCCGGGGTCTGATGATTGCTAAACTGGGACTTCTGTCTCATTGTAACCACAGTGCAGTAAGTATAAATTACCGACAGTGCCCTTCCTATTTATCTGTCATATCATTTTATATGTCTTTTTTTCTGTCCTCTCTCCTATTTTGTATTCTCTCTCTCTCTGTGATTAGTATTCTTTGTTAACTGTTGGTTGCATGAAAATGTTGTCTGGTGAGGAGATGAATCCATAATATATGCTTCAGTAACATTGCTTTCATTCATTCATTTTTGTTGAAAGGAAAGGTTTGTGGTGCCAAGGGTGTAGAAAACGAGAGGTCTAAGTCTTTACTGTACCCATTGTGTAAAGTGGATACTCCTGTGGACAGATAAACAAATGTAGTCTATAAGTCTAGCCCCATGATCATTGATTGTCCCCAGGTTTCTGATGCGGAGAGGAGAGGATCAGAGATTGACTACCTGAAGAAGTACCACCAGGAGTGGCTTCAAAGTGGGGGAGGCAAGACCCCACCCCAGCTCCTCAAACAAGACTTCGTGGATAATCACCCACGCTATGCAGCTCTTGTAACAGGTAAGTTTGCATTAATTTGGTTTCTTCAAACCATCGTCAGGATATGCCATTTGTAAAGTTTGTGTAGGGAAAGGAACGTACATCCATATTCTAGTTGATGCATTAGACTATTGCTCAATGTGGTGAATGCATTGTAAAATCTGGAAAATATTTGCTTGAACTTAGCCAAAAATTTTTTATTGATATTTCTCTTTCTAGAGATGAAGCTTCTTTGAACTCTTGTATTTTGATTATTTTGCCATCATAGTGCCCAGAGCAGAAAATGACTGTCATTACACAAGGTGATTAACCTCTAGAATGACTAACCTGTTCTTCATCATATTCATTTTTCTGTCACAATTTATGCCCTGGCCTAGTCATTACCAGAGTAAGATATATACAGACCATAATTATAATTTGATGTAGCATGACCATGACTGCACAAGATATATATGAGTGTAGATTTGATGCGTAGTGGATATTTAGGACTGTTTCGCTCTTTGCTCAGTGTACGGTGCTCCTGAAGCCACTGATGATGACAAAGGGAAGCCAGGCGCCCTCAAGTCTTCCCTCCTGGTTCTTACTTTAACCTGTCCTCAACAAGATGACAAGAAGACCATCAAGAAGAAGCTACCAGGTATGTCAATGTTTCCCCAGATAACGTGACCACGATTTCCTCTTTCTCTGTCCTGCCTGTCATCAACCTGCTGCCGGACACTCTTCTATACATCACTGAAATCACTCCGTTAGAGAATCAAGCAAATTTTTGAAACACTTGACAAAATTAGGAAAGAAATCAGTGCTGATTTGTAGTGTGTCGTACCACTGGACATGTGATTGAAATCAATTTGATGTTGTGTTAGGATGAAGTCCATGTTTGACCAACAATTTTATCACCCCAAAGAGTCAAATTACTCCTAATTTGCTCATTGTGGGTTTGTCTTTCACTGTTGACACTGGATTTACTTGACTTGTATTAAGGAAGCTGCTCTTTGTCATTATACAAAACATTTCTATGTTCACTATTGTACAGTCTCTTACAGTAAAATTTTGAAAATAGGTTTATGTAGGATATTCCTCCTGAGTATATTCAAGCTTTCCTGACACCATATGAACAAAATCTATTCGCACATGTTTCTGCAAGATATACAACTGTGTCATGTGTATCACTTGCTCTGCATCACTCAGCCACCATGGATGTGACCAAAGTAAAGGGCCTGATCCAAAAACTCTTCAAAGTGGACGTTGCTGACCAGCAGCTCTTCTACATCAGTCAGAAGGTGAGAAAGAAATTTGGTTGAAGAAAGAGTAATCTACAGGCCTGTTTTAGTGCTTTAAGGTCTTATTTGAAGGTCAAGACTGAGATTTTCTTTTGTAATTTTTTCCGAATTAGTTTTATATGCAAAATACACATTGGTATGAGTCATTGTTGTGATCAAGAGACCCCAAGTACTTGAAAGAAAACTATTTCTAGTCAAGTACTCAAAGAAATTTCTTTCCCCTTTTGCCAGGTAGTAGATAGTCTATACTGTATTTTGAGTCATACTGTGCTGTGGTATTGCTATAGGAAAGTCTATTTAAACAATTTCAAAAATATTGAAAAAAATGAGCAAGCTTTGTTGTCTCCTGCTTATTGCATCACAATTGGTTCTATTCCTATAGGTGAACAAAAATATACAAATATATTTCATGGTCAGGTTTACAATAATATGATATTTATGATGTGATGTCTTTGTAGCTTCCTGATCAAGAGATTCCGCTGGACAACGACCTTCGACAGCTGACATTCTTTGGTGTTGAGTCGGGTGACACGATCATCGTGAAGTGGTGATGATGGGAAATCTCATCAAGTCTTGTGATGGAAGCAGTAAACAGTGAAACATGAACTCGTCTTACCAGCTGTGATGACAAGGTCTCAAGTCAGATAGTACTTTGGGTTGATGTATTCATGAAATACACATCATTTGGTTGATTCAGTGCTGTGTATATAAGCTCAACTAGTTTCCAAGTGATATGCCATTCCATGACTAAGTTGATTTTTATGAATTGAGTGAGATGAAACAAACAAACTGAAAGGTAAAAGTTTCTCTACATTGGTTGCAGAGTAAGAGAGATGGAAGAATAGATTTTCACTTTTTCCACAAAACTATGATGTTTATTATGATCTCATCATGCAAATAGAATTAGATAGTGATTCATTACTACACAAGTCTCACGTTCTTGTCAAATGAAATGATACAACAAATTGTATCTTTTCCATTGAATCATCTAGAGCTGTTTTTATCTTACTGGGTAATTCTCTACCCAAAACATTATTTCTTACCACTTCTATTGTACGTAATAATGGAAGAGTTAATCATATGAAAGTGACATCATTGCACCAGTGGATGGGTGACATTTTCACGTGTTCTTCAATTCGCGGTCCAACAGTGACTTGTGAAATTCGCAAAAATTAAAACCGCGCGAAAATAACAGCTTATACAGTATGTTATTCGTTTCTGATATCATTGATTCATAAGTGTGATATCTGAAAATTCCACAGTGTTTTCATTCTAAGTCTGATTTCAGTGAAACTTCTACCAAATTGTTTGATTTTATTTTACTTGTTCAAATCAAGTATAGTATACAATGGCATTTCAACTTGAATCTGTGGAAGGATTCAGCAAAGTGGTTTAGTAAGATCTATTCCCATCAACCCTGCCAGAGTGGGAAATTCATTAAAGCAAATAGAGATATTAAGGTAACTTATCTGACACACGCTGTTTATGTCATAATCAGGGCTTATCAAATGTTCAAGGCATTTCAAAGTGATGATGAGCAGTAATATCATATGATTGTCAATGCAAATACAAACCCTTTGAAGAAAGCTGTCTGTATACCTTGTGGAGCATGACGTGGCTCAAACTGACCTCCAAGGCATTTGCTAGCATCGTAATAGCACAATGTCCGATATGCTGTGTAGAGACAGTGAAGAGGCAGCTATTAACAAGTAATATGGGCATAAATGCTCAAGTGCACATGTACATGTTTGTATGTGCAAGTCATATGTGTGTGTATGTATGTGTGTGTGTGTGTATGTGTGTGTGTGTATATGAATGGCATGTAGTGGCACACACTGATTTCAAGACATTTGTTGACATCGTAAACAGCAGAATGTCTGATAAGATACAGTGATGAAGTGAGAAAGGCAGCTCTTTGCAGATAATGTGTACATACACTGTAGATGAATAATAATGAATATTTATGTGTATATGCATATATATTTGCATATTTATGTATGTGTATGTATGCATGCATGCATGCATGTTGTGTTCTTGTCAAACTTTGTTTGTGCCTTTCCCTATATTACCAATTTTGACTGCATTAAAGCCCTAAGGTGGTGTAATGACAGGAATATACAGTATCTTGAGGAGAACAGTGTATAATCGGAACCTGAAGAAAACCTACTGCCACATCTTGATATAGTTTCTCTGTAGCTATAGAAACAGAGTGCATGCCTCTTCCTTACTGGAAGACGTCTCCATCAAAGCCTGGACTTGATTAGGTCATATGCTTGGTGACATCACCTGTCGGCCAACTATTAGTGTTACTTGAGGATTTTACGATCAGCAGTTCCATTTCTGAAACACTAGACCTGTGGTCAAAGACATGTGAAGACTGAGTTTGGCCCATAGTTAGAGTCAAAGCTGGTCTTAATAAGTCACATTTTTAACTCTGAATCATCTGTACTCATAAATACTTTCTAAGTTATTCTAAAGGCACTAGAGAGGAAAGAAATATTCACAAGATTAAAAAATTAGAAAGTCCTGTGATGGTAATAGTCAGAAATTCATCAGCAGAAATGTTTTCTTTCCTCATGGTTTCAGGACAATCTATTTTACTCACACTCAATTATGATATGATGTGGATGAAATGTTATTTAAAGTTTTTGTTTTTGCATTGTTGTTGATTGATGGATTTCTGCATTAAAGTACCAAAACCAAAGATTAAGCTATCAATACAAATTATCACTTATAATCAAAGAAAAGGTGTGAGTTTGGAGTGATTTGTGCAATGTTGGTTTGGTGTTATTTCAATTTTGTTTGCTAATTACCATTCAAACGTTGTCCAGGTTGTAAAGAGATTAGTTATGAGACTAACTCATAATGTCCAGTTGTCCAGCACCAGTCATCAAGAAGTAAAAGCTAGTTTCCTGCATATTTGATAACATCTTTGGACAGACTCCCTTCTGTAAAGTACATTATGTACACAATAAAAACTAGAAAAGCACTCTGAGAGCGCAGACCTCCGCCAAGCAGCTACTTTCCACCGAGGAGATTTTTCTCCTCTCCACCCCAGGGAAAAGCTCTTTGGGCTCTTCCATGGAGATCAGCGATTTGCCCGATTTCCCAATATAGGAGTCTTTGTTACGTCACAAACCCTCAGCTGCACGACGCGCCTCGCCCTAGCAGAAACTAGAGTACGCACTCTAGTGCGCGCATGCAAACCCCAAATACCCGCAGCCTGAACTCCCAAGTTCGTTGACCCTACCTGCCAAAATATCAAAAATCCTTCATAAATTCCCCAAAAATTCTCGGATCACTTCCAAAAGTTAATCGTTTGTTACTTATGTCATTCTCAACCTTTCCTGCAAGTTTCATCCCAATCCGTTAACTACTTTTTGAGTTATTTTGCACACGGACAAACGAACGAACACACAAACCAACGGTAACAAAAACATAGCCTCCTCCCTCGGCGGAAGTAACAAAAGCAATGCATATATATATACATGCAGATGTTAAGGAAATTAATGCTGGGACCCCTTTGAAGCATCTAGTGCTTGTTGTTGGGGCCCAAAGCAAGATTATACAAAGTACAGTTGTTAAATGGCATATTGTTCAAAATGAAGAGAGAGAGAGAGAGAGAAAAAAAAGAACAACTTAGCAGCCCTACACTATACACACACCATGTTGTTATCACACATGCAGCGCACACCCAACACACACATTCAGTAGCAATGTCAGGATCAGAGAAGGGAAGAGAAGAAGAAATTTGGTATCAAGCAGTCTACTCAGTCATGGATAACAGTTTCGTAAAAGTATGCTATTTGAATAATGTTCTGAAGCGAGAAAGTGTAGTGCTGGACTTGAGATCTGGACTAATTGAATTCCATTTATTTACACCTGTAAAACGAATTGAATGAGTCCTAACTGTTAAGCGGGCTAATGGCATTCTCAGGCTATATCTTTCCCGAGTAGAATCATGAATAATCATGAAAACACAAATTACATTTAAACATATGAAACAAAATTGGGAGAATGCCTTTATGATACTTAAACATAAACACTAATATATATATTAAATTGAACAAGTTCATAAATGGGTAGAATTTTTAACTTGACAAAGATTGATAAACTTGAACTGCGAGAATTGCTCTTAGAAATCAATCTTATCGCATGCTTTTGTAACATATATAATTTCTCAACATGAGTTTTGTAGATGTAGACTTTAAGACACAGGTCCCTCACATCCCCACTAAATCTGAGTAGCTTTGGCTTCTCCACCGTGAAACAACTTGTGCACCTTCCGGCTGCTCGTGATGGGGATGAAATAGTTTCAGTGAGGCTTCTCTCCTCTGATGTCTAAACTCAAGTGTGGTAACTTGTGTGCTGAACTTTGTCCTTGTGAAATGTAACATTCATTGTAACTCTCAATATTAGAGACCTATTTGAAACAAGGAATAACTTCTTTCTTCAGTCTGTTTTGTACATTCTGGTTTGCTGGTGTTTGACATGGGCCATCAAACTTCTCTGATACAATTATTGAGCAATTATGTGTGTTCCTTGTGATGCCACCCTATAAAAAGAGCTCACATCATAAATGTACCTACTAAAGTAGATCATGTTGGAAATTATGGAGTTATCAATTTATCTCTGGATTACAATTTAAGTCTGTTGGATCATAATTTTGTACTTTGATGGAGAAATTAAAGTTTTAAGTCAAATACTCAAATACCCAAGTACCGGTATCAAAAAGTTACTGAAATATGGTAAATGAGTTCAATTCATAGGTTAAGAAAACTTACAGAAATACTCTTTGATTATTGTACTATGACATACTTTGTGAGCTTACTAAAGTCTTATGAATAAAATGTTCTACTAATTATAGTAGATGCACAGACTTAAAGCAGCGGCTTAAAGTTCTCAGCTTTTGATTCTTTTCTGAGACTCTGCAGAAACAACCCCTACATTTTATGACCCAGATTAGTGATATTTTTATTTCAGTGTCATCAGATGTCCATGGCTGCTTCTTTGTGCTGTATTCTCATTCTGTTAACGCTATAAACGTGGCTTCTGTTGAGTATCGAGTATGAAGTGAAGTAATTGATTTGATTGTTTGCTAAGTATGTCTGCCCCGAGAAGTGTGCAGTAGCCATGTGTAGAGATGTAGAGATACAATACAATGTACAGAAATAAACACCCCCTTCCTTACCTCACTGCCCCCCACACACGCAAGCACACACACCCTGTGCACATACTGTATTGAGTACATGGAAAGCCAATATAACTTGGCAGGGAAGCTGTCTTCAGTACAGTAAAAAGATTCTGGAATTATTTAGCACATGAATACCAATCACATGACATGCAAAGAAAAGATGCATATGGACAAATGAAGTACAATTCATATCTTCAGTATCATTTATTATATATTCATAGAATGAAAAGAAAGGAAAAACAAATTAATATTAAGTAGAATATTTGTCTCTTGTATATCTAAGCTGAGCACTGTTTTTAATGATTAAAACACTGCATTCAAACTCAAAAAGACAGTTAATCTTTGTTTTCCACTTGATTTCCACATGACTGCATTCTGGTTTCATACTGTGTTCCGTCAAGTGACTCATTGAGAGAAGTGCTAAAAAAGAGAACACACATTTGCCACTGTAGCAATTCGTGTATTTGCACATGCATGAGAATAAGATGAGACAAAGTCACCGTCGAGCCACAATCTAGTCCACATATTCATTTCGTAACTGAGTATGATAACATTTCTGACCCCAATTACAACCAAATACAATGTAGCACTGACTGACAACTTTGAACAATTACATTTTTTGTTTAACCTGTGAAATTTAATCTATCAACTTGAGTGGTATGGCAGATTAAAATTGACCCAGTCGTAGATTTATTTCCATAACAATGTACAGACCTAGCTACCAAACTCCAATCGCGGCAGAGAGCTGTTGGATTTTGCAAACTACGTGCTGCAATGACAATGCTTCACTCAATTTTTGCTTCAGCGTGATTATATCAATGTCTATCATTAAAAAGACATATGGGATATCTTCCGGCCTTTTGGTTGCTCTTAATTTAGCATCCTACATGTACAAGTATCTCATTAGATTAGTCCATATATTTCAAGGATGTAAGAGCTGCATCAAAGTGATAAATTTCCAAATCCTTATGTTCTTTAACAGCCATAGCAGATTATTTTAGGAATCCCGAAAGAGGAAATGTTCATCTTATTATAATGCAAGTCATAGAGAGCTTCTTTGTCTCTGCTGTACAGCCAATGCCGTTTTCATGTCATAAAAATAAATATCGGCTGACACAACTATCAGTGCAGACATTTCAAAATCATTGACACCAATGAAGTGTTAGTAAATAAATAATAAAAAAAAATTGGGGCTAAATCTAACAGAACAAACACATGGAACATCTAAACCAGGACAAATCAAATGTGTCTTGAAACAATCTGGCTAGAATAACTTCTAAAAAATGAAACTGTTTGAAACCAAAACTAGTTTAATCATTCCTGATTTGAACACATTGATTTTTGTTTCATACACAGTATTCCATGGCTAATTCCTTATCATTACGTAGACAAATGAACATTTATACACTATGCACATTTCTGACTTCATTTACAAATTCGAGTCATTCAGATATACATAAGAATCCATATATCCTGCACAGAGAACCAGAATTTGATTGTAGAGTACTCGACTTGGTGGAGGATTTAGGTTAGCATTGCTCTCTAGGTCAAGAAAACAAAAATATATCAGATGAGCACTTTGATTAATTAGCAGCTAAGCACAAGGATAGCACAGAGAGTTTGCATACTAGGGCACACCATGGTCATTTTGGAAGAGAAAGTTTAATCAAGTTTAATCAAAATGAACCATAGCATTGATAGTCTACACACATACAAACACATACACACACACATACACACACGCAGATACAGTGTTTACAAGCATAAAATAGATGGTCCAATTAAGTCAGACAGTATTACACTGATGCTCACAGCCTGAAGGTGTCTGAGAGAAAAAAAGGGCAAATTCACTACGCAAATCCACACGCTAAGATTTTCAGAGGATACACAAGCTATACTAGCCTCACACAAGAATTCATCTATTTATTCAGTCTCTCGAAGTATGTGCATCTCTGTTATCTCAGCCAGTGAGAAGTCAAATCCTCTCCTAGGTGTCTTATTCTTCACAAGACTTTACACTGACCACAGGACCGAGAGGCAAGAGGAGTAGGAAGAGGAGGAATATTCAGAGAAAGGGAGGTATGACCATGATTGAAACCTGATGACAAACTGCTAGAGGTGAGCAGTAAGGGTTTTATATCACATCACTTATCATTATCTAGCCAAAGTAAGTTGCACATCACCATACCTTTATCATTTTCTCAAATTGTTTTCAGTTTAAAATATACACCTCTGTAATTGACACCACAATTAGAAATAGAGTCGTGAAATTTAGCGATGTAGTTTGTTGTTCAGAAGTCAGGCGTGATATTTTCATGGTTTATTTTTACAATGACATCTATACTTCTTGCCTGCAAGACTCAGTTTAGGGATGGTAGAGATATTCCAGTCAGTACACTCTGCCAATCCTTCAAGCTAAAATATTGAATTTCTATTTCGAGTTACATTACCTTGGGTCCTTTGACTACATGCAGTTGGAGGAGACTAATTAATAACCAGACCTATTACCGACTGAGGCAGATTATCCTTGATAAAACCAAGGTAAAGATCCTTGAGAAGATCAACTCATTATTGAGCATGCATAATTACATCTACAAAGATTGATCACTTGTCAGTAATTTCTGGTTGCTAAATATGCTTCACTGTTTGACATGTAGTTACAGTGACATTTGAAATACTCTAGTAGTAGGGAAATCTAACCAGACCTAAACAACACACAACATAGACGGATGGGAAGGACAGAGAATGAGAAAGAGTATACAATACAGAGGAACATTTGACCCTATTGTTGATATGATACGGATTGCAAATGGGCAATCGAGTACAGATGCAAAGGACAGACTGAAGTACTACCAATCCACATAAATAAGCAAAGACTGGACATATAAAACACGGCTACGTAAGAAATTAAATAACTCATATACCATTCTTCTAGTAATATGTCAATCAGTAAACGCACTCCTTTAAACAATGCATGGAAAAGTGAGGAAAGTGGATAATCATGACAAATGAGAAAACGCAAAACTCGACTTTGATATAGTAGTATGGCTGTCTTTCGACTAATGTACCTAAACCGGGCAGGCATTTGTACAAAGGAATACATTGGTTCCAAAGGTTAGCTACTACACTGATTTAAACCTAACAACTTTCACGCATTCAACAACAGCCATCAAAAAAATTATATGCAATAGCTTTTACACGTGTACACTCAAGTCACCTCCTCACATGTGAAGACATTTAATTCATGTTCTGTGTCCTCTTGTTATAAGTGACCCCTCCTGATTTTAATATTGATCCTCCACAAAACCGAGATTTGTATAATATTAGACAGGCAACACTGAAACATTCCGGAGTCAGTTTCTCACAACGCTGTATCATATCATCATCTGGAGAAGCTCCAAATAATTCAATCTGTACATGTACATAAGGAATAGCGTAGTGATAATAAATTACAATTGAAGAGTAATGTACAGATTTCAGATACTGGTACCATAGCCAGTTTCTTGAGATTACATTTTTGGGAGCAGCCGAGTTAAAAAAAAAAAAAAAAGTTGCTCAGTAAATTCATATCACATCCATTTATGTCAAGAGAAACACTAACACCCACAAAACTTCCTACTTTCCTCTTTTCACGCCTCCCTATGTCCATTTCTCCAAACTAATCACTTAAACCCCAAGGAACAGTCATCATACACCAGGCTCAAATCACAACTCCTTGCACACAGACTAAGATGTGCAAACCATTCTCATCCATATACAGACTGAATAGTATAAAAGAAAAATCAAGAAAACATGAAAAAGGGCTAGAATCATTAGTCATGATACAAGACAAACTGCCACTTCAATCAGAAATAAAAGGATGATGAAAAAAGAACAAAAAGAATACAATAAATTTATTGATCTAGATAATATCCAGCTATACCACAGTCATCATGTAATATGATTAATCCTTTGTGTGGCAATTGCAATTGTCTCATTCTGTGTAGTCCGATATCAGAGATACAGGTGGGGGAGAAAAAACTGATCGCATAATTTTCATAACAGCTTGACAATTTCTTGCTCAGTTTTCTGCTCTTGTGGGACACCATACTTCCCATAGCAAATATCCATCAACTACCTTCAGCATCCCAGCATGTCGACTAACAAATCCAACTTGTCTCCCTGGCACACTCTGGTATCCTTTCCAATCGATTCCCAGCCATCTCAGAGTGGCCAAAACCTTGCGGGTGCAGGAAAGCTCGCTGCTCTGGAGGGATGAGAGTCTGGAAGGGCAAAATGCCGGCTGCATCAGACAAAGACTTTAGCGAGGGCGTCGGCTCCACCGCTGGCGATGTAGGGCTTGGAGGGGTGGAAGGCCACGTCATAGATGGATTCATCAAACTTTTTGCGGTGCGACGTGATTTCTTGGACGCAAGTTTTGCTATCAAGGTTCCAGAGTCTGATTGAGCAGTCATGACCTGTTGGAGAAAAATTGTTTTATTTAGTGATGGTTTGTGGATATCATTTCACTGTACAATTTCAGTAATAATTGCTTTATCTTAAACATTTCATTATCTCAGCAAGTTGATGTCATCAATTTTCTCCATGTGTTCAGTGGATATTGATTAAATCACATAACTTTGATATAAGGTTTTAGATGCACATCAAATCATGTCATCTTCAGACAAGCTTGGGACTATCAGAGAAAGTCTATAGATAGTTGAATTCATTGCAAACATGAAGGAAATATTACATTCACTTAATGGGTACATCAAACAATGTGAGTGTGCTATCTAACCTCTGTAACCTATGACTTGTTAAGATATCCTCAGTAGTCTCCAACCCCACTTTCTCCTTCACAGACTAAAGTCTTAATATTGTACAGTTACTGATGAAGAGTGAACTAGTCTCAGATGTTTGCATCTCGCTTTCAGACGCAATGCATGAAAGCTCTACTGTAAAATCAGCAACAATCGCAGCATGGAACTTTCGCGAATTACCATGAAAAAAATGAGTATACCACATCTACTAGTAATACAGGGATTTGTTGACCATGCATTGCTAGTCGATACATCAAAACCACAGAACAAAACTGAATGTGCACTTTTAAACAATTTGGAAATGTAGTTGCAATCATATATGATTGTGCACTATGTCTAACTGCTACAGCAGTGGTACAAATCAACTCACTTGTACAAGAGCGTACAGTGTACAGCAGTGTACTAGCATTCAATGCAGTGTGTAGACAAAAACTTTTGCATGCATTTTACTTTCATGAGTCCTGGCTCCTGGCAAAATTTATAAAAGTTTTATGAATGCAAACATTTCTGGTTTTGCAGTATATCATATGAATATGTGAAAAAAAATAAAATGCAAAGAACTGAAATGGTATTCTTAGACACAGATTAACCCTAAAAAGGCCGGGGGGGGGTTGAATCAACCCCCCCCTCGACATTTTTCGCGACTACTCCGCTGTGCGAAATTTTTTGACCGCGCCGTTCGCTGACTTTTTACTTTCAAGTCTCGCACATCTTTTGACACCATTTTCGCGAAAATCGCGCATACCGTTACGACGCTGCATAACGTTTTATACATGCCTGTCAGACCGAAAATGGCTCAAAACCGTGATTTTGTGTATAAAGTCTATGCAAATGGAGTTTTCTCTTCTTATTCATAAAGATATGATTATTTTCACTTTCATCGACTGAAACTAATTGATTTTAGCGTAATTATGCTTGAAATAGGTTCTGTCATAAATTTTGCGGAAAAAAAGTGATGAAACAAAAGGTCGAAAAAACAAAGAAATACATAAGAAATTCATAAAACAATAAAATACATAAGAAAATAATTTTGATACCGAACTTTTTTTTAAAGTTCTTTATTAGGAATGCTACAAAGAATGTTTTCACCAAAAATTAGGATTCTGGGAGCTTTAACTTCTGATTTAGAGCAAAATGTATGATTTTATGCATATATTAGCATAATTAATTATTTTGACGAAAATTTCCATTTCTTTTTGTATAGCCTGGTAGATTACGCCACAGGTAATGCACATGCCAAATTTCATGGCGATTGCGCGATCGACGGCCGAGATCTCAAGGGGGGGTTGAATCAACCCCTCCCCGGCCACAGAACACCCAAAAAAGCCCGGCCTGGTTAGGGTTAAATTGTGCAGGCTTAGAGATGTAAAGGGTAGCTAGAGTGGTTGGACTAAGAAAACTACTGCACTTACTTCCAGACAAGAGGTAGAGTCCATTGGGGTCAACGGCCAAGCAGGTCACAGCATCCAGATGAGCCACCATACTGTGAACCATTTTACCTACAAAGTCAGAGAGCAAATATTCAGTGGTTAGAATACATTGTCTGAAAAATTGAGATTCAGCAGTTAGAATAAATTAGTGAGCTTTAGATCTGCAATGCTATTTTGTTGTTGTGTTTTAAAGAAAAATGAGAGAGAAAAATTGCAATGCTATTAGGCTAAAAAAAAAATTCTGCACATGCATGAGGCAGCTGTTTCCTTTGTTCAACTCGGAAGGCTGTGTCTTCTTAGTGTTGGCGTCGCAGATCTAAAGCTCGCTATTGTTAGAAAGGAGCAAAGATTATGTGGTATGTAGAAACTCTTATTGAAATAAAAAAAAAATAAAAATTATCCTCTGAGGAAGGCTACATCATTACATATAAAGTTGCATGATAAAAGTGTACTTTACAGCTTCAAAATTATCTTCTGCGACCATCAGCTTTTTTTTTTTTTTTTTTTTAGTTTCCCTCTGAAACAGACTGACTGTCTTAATGATGCTAATCAATAACTTCATTTTACGTAGTATTTATAATGCTGATGAAAGTGAATGAAATGAAATCTACCACTCACTTGAGTATTGATAACCATGTGCCATTGTTGATGTTATCTTCATCTATCTTCTTACCCAATTACCTGACAACACCAGCAGCTACTACTCAATCTTATCATCTTTTAAATGACAATTAATCAATTTAAACAAATTGACAATGCATGCTAAGACTGACAATGTATATGACTTTTCACTATACTGCCATGGCACATGTTATGACAGATTATCATGTGACAAACAAAGAACAAAAATTATTTTACACTGTGACATCATGACATGGAAATGCTATAAAACATACAAATGGTTAGAATATGAAGTTTAGATAATAATGGACATAATATTAAACTATACTGATCTTGCACTGCGTTGGCAAACTCACCACTATTGTTGTCAAAGAAGCGAATATGCCTGTCTTCATGTGCTGTGATGGTGATGGGCAGTGTTGGGTGACTAGCCACTCTGTTGATCTGGCTACTAGCTGCATCTGTTATCAAAACATGACAAAAGTTTGACAGATCACAAACATATGGACACGGGCTAAATCCAATACCACTCCTGCCTCATTTCTATTACTTCTTGCACGACCTACCTTTCTTCTTGTTTTTCGAGTGGGGGAGATGTACGTAAGAAAACTGAAGTGCTACATGTAGCTGAACTGAGTCCTAATTGAAATCTGAATTTCAATGCTGGTATGCATGGAAAGGTACTGAAAATGGATGTCATTGCTAAAAATTGGTTGATTTCTCCATTCATGTCAACTAACAGGGAGCAACATCTGATCAGTGAAGCAAAGAAAACAATTAATCATCAAATGTTAACATGACATACATCTCCCATGATATTTGGTTATAAAAAATACATCTGGCTGGCTTACTGACTTGTAATCCTTGAAACATGAAAGTGAAACTTGAGGTAATATGATTTATTCTACAAACAACCACGTACTCAATCATGATAGAAATACTGTCACATTTAAAAGTACCCTCTCTTTCATAAAGCATGAGAGAAGCATACAGGACAGAGTCATGCACCCCTACAACATGGCAGATATTCGCACCAAAAGATTGCAATGATGACCACAAGGGTGCATTTAACCAGAGGAAAGACTCCTCAGTAAGCTTTCTCTGAAATGTCCCAGACAACAAGTGTTGCGGGGGTCTCCTATGTTGATTCATCATCACTTAAGCAGCAGAACGAAGCTAAGGTTCTCTATCTCACACAGACTTCAATGCCTTTTTAGCTTTACAGTGAAGGGGCAAAGTGACCTTCCTCTGGAGGTGGCTCAACTCACCCGAGGGTAACCTACTGTCCAGCTTGATGACCTTCTTGGCTGTCTCAAGGTCATAGACGGCCACTTCTGCCGATGTGAAGCCTACAGTGATCTGACTGGTGTCACATCTCACAAAGTCAACTGAGGTGGGAGCGCCGAATGCTAGAGATAGAATGCAGAAAAGACGATCAGTGATCATTCATACAAAATGAGAAGTTGCACAGTAATGCCTTTATCACCGTCCACATGCAGTCAGTTGCACCATAAAGATACAACATGCTGATGAGGATATTTCAAAAGATGAATAGATATCTTAAAAACCAGTACTCTGTAGTGCTCACAAAACAGTCTTACCGGTGTTTAATCTGCTACAAGATAATTCTCTTGCATAAACTTTCTACTTTCACTGATGTACAAAGACAAAAATGTGTCAACACCTATAAGAATTTGGGAGTAACTTTGAGAAAAGCTCAGATATGTTGGAATCATATTACAAGATGTCATACACGGCAGTTGTCATACTATCAAATGCACATGTCATCAAGTATAGCATATTGCTTCCAGAAAATGGGGCAACACGTCCACACTTTTCCACACTAGCCAGTGGCCTACCAGAAGGTGAATTTTTCAAGGAGTAAAGTGAAAGTGCAAACAGACTGGTGTCAGACCTGTTTCTGCTGTGATGGTGGTGAGTAGAGGTGACTTCTTGCTGGGGCTCCACAGCCTCACCGTGCCGTCTGCTGAACATGACACCAAGCTGTTCTTGGTACCATCATACGCCAGGCCCCACACTGCATTACTGTGCCCAACATACGTGTCAGCCATGACTGAAGGGTCTGTTGTAAACAAACAGGGAGAATCCAGAATAAATGACCATAATCATCTCAATCCCAAATTAACTCAATAATTGCACAAGAGACTGTCAAACAGTGAAAGCTTCAGATTTTATGTTAAAAAGTAAGCCCTATACAAGACAAAATGTATACCCCTACACACACAATAGCAGTACCTGATATTTAAAATTTCAGTTTTCTTTTTCTCTTGCTTTATTCTCATCACTGCAGTTAATCTTCAGCATTACTATGTGACACATATGGATGATAGACTTCAATCAGTCAGTTCAAGCAGATACATATTTGATGCATCGTATGATACTGTTGTTTACTTGACATTGGTCATCATTCTCACTACCATGTATACTCTACTTACAATTTGTTAACCATTGTGATCATAGAAGCTTTTCAAAATCAGTTTGTTTTGCTGAATACTGCTCACAATTTACCAACAAACTTACCATATGAATCATAAGGATCGATGTTTGAACCAGGAATGTTCCAACATCTGATAGTGGAGTCGAAGCCACCACTAAAGCACTGCTCTCCATTACTGCTCATGGCCACACTTAAAACAGCGCCACTATGGAACAGGAACACAGCAAATACACAAAATCCATATTGAGAAGAATTACATGTATGTCACACAATACACTAATTTTTTGTGATCATATAAAGAAATGCTGACAATCTGCTAAGCAATTGTTCCTTCACATTCATTTTTTTTCTTTTTTTTTTTGCCTGACACTAGCATTGAAGGTATTTGCTGTCTCCACACTATCTTGTATTATATCACTCATTAATGGAACCCTGTTCAGTGATTGGTTAACCCAGCATCATGTGACATCATGTGACCAAACATAACATTGCTATGACGTCGATCATGTTGTACCAAAGCTCAGATGGAGAAATGTGCTATACTCAATACTGTCACAGCATTTTATGCAACAGGATGCTATACCATGCTATTGATCTATGGTTTTTCATCAGAAGTGAGTATAAAGTGCTATTGGCTTACAGACCACTGTGTAAATTGCATCCACCATGGTACAATGAACCATACATGACTAGGATTACACTTAGTGACATTTATGTTAAGTGAAAACATTTCTGTTATTTCTGTGTAAAGATACAACAGATGGATATCAATAGCAAAGAAAAAAGAATTACAGTGATCTATATGACAAGAAATGAGGGCACATATGAGCTGTTCAGCTGCTGTTTTAATTGAGATGATATTTTTGCTGAAACAAAAGTACATTGATATGAATGGTTATTGTAAGGTGATACTCACACATGGCCTCTGAATGTATAAATAGGCTCAACATCTAGAGAAGCAGCTCTGGGGAGAAAAAGGAGAAACACAGCCAGTTTTAAGATACATTGCCATAACAACCATTGTTGTATTCAATCCTTCATGTTCACAGCTGGGATTCGAAACTTTTGTAAGCTCAACACCAAAGTTTTGCTCTCACAAAAGGATCAAGGGTTACCATCTCACGTACACAAGACTAAAGTATGTCTTACAAAGCTTTTACATGTTGAATAAACAAACTGTAACTAGAAATTAAAGTTCACAATACTAATGGTAAAGACAAACCAAACAGTAGCTACAAACATGCATTCTCTATACATGCAACAAAAAGTCTATATCACTTTGTAAATAATGATTTGGTCTATGGAGCACCTTATTTTATAAAGTGAAAATCCAAATTCAAACCATTACAGCACTGCAAAACTGCAGCGTCAATTTCACCAAGACATTGATACTGAACGTACTTCTTGGCTGGCACAGTTTTCTGAAGGTTCCACAGCTTGAGTGTGTTGTCTTCTGAGCCTGTAATCAGTACCGGCTCCTCAGGGTGAAACGCCAACGCACGCACCCCGTCAAAGTGGCTCCGTAATGTGAACTTGGGGTTCCATGTCTTGCGGAAGGTCTCCTTGTTTGCCGAGATCTACAAGAGAGGAATTTTGATGCACAGAAAATAGATAGGTTTTAAATCTACTCACCTCACAAGGCTTCCTAGTAAAGCATGATATATAGCTTACATCACACAGGTTTTAATCATCATGGTATAAAATAATCTCATCTACTCCTTGCAACACAATGTGATATATTGATTTTAAATACTCTTTTGCTTATAAAAAATAGTTAAAACACTCACATATGCAAAATATTATTTAAACCTATCAGAAATTCATATTTAAGTACTTTAGTACTCTAAAAGAGCATCAAATAAATCATATGAACTTACACAATGACATTTGTCTATCAATAGGTGATGAAAAGATTCATTTACATGTGACTGATGCATATAGTAAATATACAACAGCTTGTGTAGATACAATACTGTTATTCACAAAGAAATCAAGACAAGATACTCACATCATAGCTGAGTACATCTGCTTCATTTGTTATTGTTAATCCAGCCAGCTCACCAAGTCCCAGTGTCTCCAGGGCCTCTTCATCTCGCCCTAGGATACCTTGACGAGGGGCGCCCCCTATGTCTGCTAGACAGACAGTGGTCAGACACACAAACATCAACTCGGTTTCTCCAGTTTCATTCTTGTTTACTTTATCAAACTGGGAAATATATGGGGGTGGGGGTGGGACTCCTTTTTGGTCTTGCTATTCATGAAGGTTGAAGGTTTTTTTTTACTTGGGGGGGGGGTGGACAACTGCTGACATTTAAAAAACAATTTTTTTTAAATTGAATCATTTCTTTATTCAAGAAAATGTTTATACATAACCAGGTCAATTAAACAAATAGAATGATATTTACACTAAGTATGATTTGGATATTGCCATGGATGTAGACTGAATAACTTATCATAATGATTAAAATTCTCCTGATACATATAAAATAAATATGAAAGTTACCCCTACTGCTGAACATTAAACTTAGAAGATGAAATATTCAATCTACATCTAGTTACTGTCGACGAGCAAAATGAGGATAAGTAACAGTCAAACTACTGAGTGATGGGGAAAGTATGAGCTGCATACCTGCTTCATCTGGGACGTCAATGTCCGGCCCCCCAGACCTGGAGCTCCCCACAGTGTTGGAGGGAGGGTTTACATCATCCAGGTTGGCTAGCATGGCTTGCAGTGCTGCTTTGTTGGGCCCTAACAACACAGACCAATCAACTCATCAGAATGCATCTATCACACAATACCGTGCACGCTACTGACTCTACATGTGTCTACTGAGATCAGATTAATACATGCGCACAAGGAAAATTATACAAATAGTATGCCTAGTATTATACTGTTCTAAATCCCAAGTTCAAACATGACTAGAAAAACAATCAATCTTACAAACAAACAGTAATGATGGAGAAATGCACAAAAATACCTGTAACATTGAATTGGTAAGTGCTTATCAAATACCAATTATCGCTTTTCTGTCATATTTATGTCACATGTGGCTAAGAATTAAAACTTTCACTCTTTTTGCACATTACAGATGTGATGTGGGAAACAAAAAGAGAGCAGATATTTACTTCCACAGGACATGAGCAACCACAGATATCCAGAGGTAATTTGAGCATGATTACAGAAAAAAATTGTATTTGCATTCAAGGGATCACTACTAACAAGCCTCTATTGTGTTCATTTTGTGATTCCTCCACTATAATTTGTATGTTTGTTGTTTGTCTAGATGACCGATGCTATTTTAATGCCTGATATGGAAATAAATTCAAATCAATCAATTCAATTCAGTTCAATTTAATTCAAAATCCAGAATCCATTCTCTCCATCATAATCTAGGGTAACCCAGAAGAGCTTTACAGAAGTGAATAGGTATCAGTAGTATAGGACAACCAACAAGAACTGAGCCAATCAGTAATACATGTTATTTTATTTTTAGGGGGATTGAAAAGGTTACACAGAAGACTTGGGGAGGGGAAAGAGGGAAATGCTCACGTCTGTCTATTCCTTTGCTCCTTCTTGACTTCTTGTATTCTTCCTTTAGTCTGTTCAGCATTCCCTGGTCCACACCCCACTCCTCTCCTGTGGGTGATAAGTCCACTCCTTTCTTGCCTACAGTATGCGAAAAACATTAGAAGAAATGCATATCACTGGCAAATGCTTTACTGCCATAATAGCTCACATGCGTAGAATGTCGGCTAATGGTTTGATTCACAGCAGGTTTTAGTTCATATTGCCTTTTTGCTTGAATATTTGCATACAATAGCCCGAACATGAACATACTAAGGTGCCTCCCACTAGGACTACAATGTATGTGAGATGCTTTGTTGGCCTTTGTATCATGTGAATGACATATCCACACAATGGGGTACAATGTTGGTACATGATTACCCAATAATTATTTTCTCACTGTTTTGGTGGAGATCCTCTGTTTTTGACAACCATTCTTCCAAATCCACAAAAGGTACACATTGATCATCAAAATGAACATATTACACAAACTGCACTTTTTTTTTTTTATCAGTAGTCTGATTCAGCATTGGCTTTGTCCAACTTGAGTAACAGGATGAACATTACTACAAACCTTACTCTCACTTTACACAAGACAGCATACTGTCACATCAGCCAAGACTTACTGAGATTATACACATCACAGCACATGTACATTAGTAGGACTTAATATTTACAACATTGCATTGATTCTACTTTGTAACCAGTAAACTGATAGAACAAATATACATGTATAGCATCTTTGGTTACACAAATACATAGCATCTTTGCTGATAAACTATAGGCCTTCATACACTTTCCCATCAATGGGCAGTTTGAAGTGAGCATGCCTAAGCTGAAAGATAGAACTCACCACCTCCAAGGGACCAGTCAGGCCCCTCCCCAACAGTCCTAGACTCTCCAGCACCCTCCGTCTGTTCCGCCACCAAGAAGTCAAACTCGGCAAGGGCCTCCTCAGTGTCGGGGTCATCCACCACTTCCTCCATCCCAGCCATGCCTTCATTGCCCACTAGTGGCTGGCTCTGAAATGGACAATCGCCACTGCCATTAGCATTTTCAGGTCATCTCGGAAAATACTCAGTCATATTACATCATGAAATGATCATACAGTGTATTCACACAAATACTATCATCTATACTAACATTCTCACTGCTGTAGCATAAACTCTTGAATCATGTCATTACGTGTCAAACACATCTTCTTGATAACTATGTACCTGCACATGATATCAGCACATGTACTTTAACATTATATGGTACGACAACACTGCAATTATGGCTATTGTGTCTCGTGATGTGTATGGCTGCCTGTGAATGTTCAATGATTTGATAGGAGAGAGAATGGTGAGTTGTCTACCTTCTTCTTCTTAATGACCGTTCCCATCTTGCTCCTGGACTCTCTGATGTCGCTCTCATCATCGGCTGCGATGCCCTCCTCCCCGTCCCCCTCCACATCCCCATCATCCTCCAGGCTCTCCGAGATGAAGTCAAATGTGGAGAGGACCTTGTCCAGCACATTTTCAGGGAGGGTGTTGTGGATACGTGGCTTCTCATGCTGCCTGTATGCACATAGCATGGATGTTGACATAAAGAAGGGTAACACAATCTATTTAATTTCCAGCAATAACAAACAATTACAACAACATTTTGAGAGCCCAAGAAGCTTGAAGTGGTCAATAAAACAACCAATGCCTATCCTTACAAGTGCAATTCTGAAAACAAAAAACAGTTACAAGAACATTCTTTGATTAAACAATAAACAAAAATATAAAGACTGTGATATGTGTGTCTCAATGTGTTTGCCAGTTGTATTCACAGCAGATCCTTCATGTATTGATGTCTTATGTACATGAGCTCATCAACCACAAGCTGAACAAATATCATTTCACACTGTGACTTGGAAATTGGTATTTCTATGCTTTATCCAGACGTGACAGCAGGAAAAAAGTTACAAGTTCAGTGTATTCAGAATATCACCTTGGGAGTGTATTTGACGAGGAACAAAATATGAATCAAGAAATATGGCCACAATGATACAAATCTCAATCAAAATGAAAGAAACCATTCTATGCTAAAATAGTTCCTTGAAAGGGGACATGCTCTCATTAAAGCTACATTTACTTGGTATTAGAATTGTCATGAATAAAGTACTCAGAATGGTTGAGTGACAACAATATCAGGGATCAAATGAAAATGATGTGACTAAAATTCAAGGGCTTCTTTCACTAAGGATACAATTGTACCAGAAAATAAAACAAGTTCCTTACCTCTTTGTGGTGCCCTGGTCAATGAGTCGACCCTGCTTGGATGGACTCTCACCATTGACTATTGGTTCTAGCTGCCCATTGGTCTCCAGACCAGGCCCTGTTCGTTCATTTGGAGCCAGGCCAAGGAGTGACCGTACTCGATTTGATCTGACATCTAGAATGGTGTCTGTATAACCTATTTCTTGCAAGTATCTGTGAATAATAAAGAAACACATACACTCAAACTGATAAGATATTGTTTCTTTGTTGTCTTTTTCATAAAGCACTGTAATGAAAACAGAATAGATACTTTGTATTCCATTTTCAAAAGTGTGCTTTTAAAAGAAGTTTCATTTTTTTTTTGAATAAAAATTCAATTAAAATGTTTAATCAATATGAAGTTTAGAAAGCATTCTTTGTGAATTTACATATTCCCTGTGGCTTCAACAAAGTACCAAATTTAAAAAATAAAAAAGAATAGGACTTTTTAATTGCATAGACTCAAAGGCACATTACCTTAAAACTAATTGTAGGCTTTGAAACTACAATATTAACAGAGAGTCCTCCTTTAACACAATAGGGTATAAAATATATGTACTCCTCACTCACAAAAGCCTTCAAATCTAACTTTAATAATATGATACATTGTACACCTCCCCAACACATACAAGACATGTACATACACATACATATATACACACACACATACACACACTCACAGACCCAGACATAATTATCAGTGGAACTACATTGTACGCTGTACACCTTGCAATATTATCTGCTTCATTTACAATCAATATGGCAAGTAGACCATACTACACTGGTGAATATGACTCTGTAAACATCACACAAAAATTCATACTGCTGCGATAGACTGCTAAAAATCTATCCCAGCAGATATAAAAAACTAAATGACACAAAATCAGACATAGGAAAGAAGAGACACAGATAGAGAGAGAAGGGGAGGGGGGGGGGGGAGTGCATGACTAGTGGTCACATGTCATGTACATGTACGTATATGCACGAAGAGCAGTTTGCCTGACAATACAAATGGATCCATGTTCTTCAATATGAAAGCTGCATTTGTTTACCTCCTTCCACCATCACCAATGATGAATTCACAATTGCACGAGTTATAATGCATAGATCCATACGTCTAGTAAGAGATGTTGACCTTTCCCCACAGTAGACACACATCTCCATCCAAGCCTTCATACTGTAACAGACACTCTCTTTCTAAGGCTCCTTTATTCTCCCAATATAAATCCAATACATTCCAGAGCCAAGCTGGGTTCTTAAAGCACTGCTTTGTAAGTGCAGTATACTTATCATACACACGATGAGTTAGCATTTCTGTATAGTAATGCCAGGTCAAATTTTGATGAATATAATTTCTTGCCAGGAAGATGTACAAAACAAAAGAATGCAATGTTTATATCTCAATCTATTATATTCTGTTAAAATCTGTATTAAAGCTCTAGATTTACACCTACATTTTCCATAATATGTTATACTGGACATGCTGACATGAAGCAAGATCATCTTTTGGTAATGCTACAATACAGACTTTGTTTAAGTAACAATACTGTTAAACCAAAAATTTTTGCATGCATGAAATTTTCATGAATTTCGCAAGGAGCCGAGATTTATGAAACTAAAATGCACGCGAAAGTTCTTGTCTCGAGTATATAATGCATTAAATGCCAGTGGTAATTGGTGAATAATTTCATTTCGCAAAAAAAAGGCTGTCAGCTCCAATTCCCAAATGCCACAAATATTTCTAGTTTGACTGTACAGTATTGTCAAATGCTATCTTAGCATAATTCATTCAGGAAAACACTGAAGACAAATATATCTACATGTATTTTGAAAGAATTATGTTATGGAAATCATCAATTAACACATTCTCTTACACAAGGTGTCTCCTTTATACTGTATAATGCACAGCAAACCACATACACTAGAACAGAAATGAACAATGTAACGTGACAAGACAACGAAACTGTGAAGGCACATGTCAATTAATGAAATTAAAGTCAACTGCTTAGTCTGCAAGAGTATTCTCTGTTTCTTTCATGAGATGAATGAGGTAGACTTGTTCAGGTGGTACATAGTGCAGCAATGACAGTCTCAATGTCACCTGACGACTTTGTTCTCCCTCATTGGTACGCAACTCAGGTGTGTGGCTCAGATGTCTCATGAACAAGTCATCAAGCTAATCGATGGCACACGCCCACTATTAAGGTCATTCACATGATCAAAGCAGCAAAAAGAAACAGAAAAAAAAAAATCACGGACATACCAGTTACAATAGTGCATGATTGAAGAAAACATTCCTCTGCTGCTCATTATATTGTAAAGCAAGATATTTTTGTGGCATGACATTTTTGTGAATTGCCACTGGCGTTCAGTGCATACAACTGCAGTGTAGACAAGACCTTTTACATGCATTTTAATTTTGCAAATCTTGGCTCTTGTGAAATTCACAAAAATTCTGGTTTTACAGTACACTGCTAACTCCTAATGGATGTCATTCTCACAAGCTATCATGGACAAGTTTGCAACTTAGCATATTACCAAGAAAAGGTCAAAAGGTCAAAAAGGCAACACTTTCCCCAACATATTTGTACATAATATCATGTTACACCAGATGTGTCTGGAAATCCACTTCCAAGTGATTCTCCTCACTTGAAGAAATGTGCAGTCATGTAGACATGAAAGTATTCAGAAATATGAGAACAGTCATCCATGTTTCGATTCTTCACATATTTTCAGGGTCGGTAGGAACATGTTCACTTGGACTTGGCTCATTTCACAAGGGAATGAAGGAAAAAATGTTGAATCCATCATTGCCATAATTGAACACATGGAAGACATAAGGCTCACAAGATTACTATTAATCCTTCCTGTATATTTCATAGGTGTCCACAGTAAACCATTGCCACAATGAAATACAATATATTGTGACAATATTCATCTATAAGAGACACAAGATACTAAATCCTGGATAAAGGTTCAAGACTGTATTTGGAATTATTTATAGAAGGAGAAAACCTACATGTGTCAGTTAATGCCGACAGGCCAATTTTCTTTTTCCTCAACAACCAAAAAAAAAAAATAAAAATGAATAATAATAATAATAAAAATGATAAAATATAATACAAATATATATATATGATTGCAATTGTTGTGATTCTTTTCAAATGAAGCAGGCAATATCCATTTCATAAAATCTACGTATAAACATGTAAAGTGGTACAGTGTACACGCTATTAAAAACCCATTTCCTATCTTTTGATCAAATACAAAAAGCTGACAATGATATACAAACTGTATATACTGTAGCCAGGCAGGAAAAAAAAATCAAAAACACACTCATTACACTATTGACACACTAATCCAAATACACAGGCTCTGCTAATGACACTCTATGCAAATTACATACCAGCAAGTACAGTGTGGACAAACATCTGTTTACACATCTGCCAGACCATGCCTGCCAGTGTTGTTTATTTCCAGGCATGCCAAATATACAATGAGAGGATCAAGTTCACATAGTACGTTGTTGTTGTAGTAGTGGACATGCTTCAGCACTCAAACTGCTGTACATAAGACATACACACAATACACAACACATACACACACTCATACACTGTACACACACGCAGCCATCTCCCAGAGCTGAGTCACACAAAGTACACATTTACATGTAGATGCCTATTTACTAACATAACATTTGCGCACAGAAAAATTCAGTCCAAGCTCGAGATGGGTTACTTGTTCGTATGAAGAGCAATAAACTTAGCCTTGATAAAAATCCCCACAATGGAAAGCAATCTAGGATGTGGTTGCAGAGTGTAATTTCATGGTCCATTTGATTTGTATATTCTTATCATTACTCCTAACCAAATATATGCTTACTTTTATTTTTTGTTTCTTGTTCATGTAGTCACACAGATCGGACCAAATGAGTAGTAAAAAAATGAGAAATATTTGTTATTGATGACTTATGATCCTCTTGCTAAGTAGTTTATTGTGAATTTGTCTTGGTCACTGCACTGTAATTGCAACACTTGAGATTATGAGACTCCTGAATCAAGATCAAACTCTGCTGACTACCAGATTGAAATGAGTGTGAAAGAAAGGATAGAAGACTACAAAGATCTAAATTGATGACTGGATAATTAGCAATGCGGCTAAACAATCCTGAACATCTGATTATCACTCATGTATGCCACAAGCATCCCACTGACATCTCCATGCTGTGATACCGTCAGCAGCGACATGCCGGCTAGTCTCATACAACTGGCAATTCAGCCTCTAACAAAAGCCCTTGAAAGTAGATCAGTCGCAACACTACAGTATCTCTACGCAATTAACTCCATGTCACAGTGATCCCAACTACTGTTCACTACTGGATATGAGATTTAACGAGAAAGAGAGAACGTGTTTCAGATGGGGATGATAAGTTTAAAATAATTACCACACTTGCACAAAATGCCCCGATAATATGATTCCATTTCTAACTGTATGAAGATGGTATACACATGCACGCCCATAAATAATGAGAGTGCAAATCACGGTAACATGTGACAGAGCTGAGGTAAAGAGTCAAAGGTCTTAATATGAAGACCAAGTGGTGGGTGGAATCTGACCCATGAAGACTGGAAGAGGAGAAGAGGTTTGGAGTCAGCTGTGCTCATCGTGACATCAGCATGGAGAGTCCTCTACAAGGAGGGGCTCTCATCAGATTTGGTCTAGAGCATCTCCAGGGCAGATCAGGTTGTCTTATCTCATCACTCTCACCAATCTACAAAATATTCTCACTTTGGCAGGCTATGTAACTCAATTAATCTATGTGCTATGAGTATTTCCGCTATCAACATCACTTACACCTTTTGTTGATATCAATTGCCAATGGAAATCACTATCAGCATCACCATTATCACTGTTATCACCCTACCATCACTAACAGGCCTAACCCTTCAAATTGAGATATGTGAGACTGCACAAATGTTCTCATTACAACAAAGTCTCGTTAAATCTACTGCCCACAGGCTGCTACATACAGCAGTTTTCATGTACATGGAGGACTATAAATGGTCCACTACTCAGTAATCCCTACTTGCATGTGACAAAGTAATTAATAAGCATGAATGTTTGTGTCAAATACAGAATATTTTGAAAAGTAGACATCTGCATTCAATTTATGAACTCACATTAAAAGCATCCAACTATCTAATATGAAATAAATATTTGTCCATGGACTAAAATTACCACAAAATAGATGTACAGTTGTACTGTAAAAGTTGATATTTTCGCACAAGTGCTGGTAATCTTATGCATGCTGACGAGTAAGATGAATTTTGCATGATTTTAATTCTGGAGAATCGAGACATTACATAGTGATGCATATAAAAAGCAAAAATATTCTCATGCCTTTTTTTTTTCTTCAGGCTAGTGCATAAATTTACACGCTGCAAAAATGTCTACTTAAATTACAATACAATTTCACATGTATACAAATATCGGCGTGCGGTCATTATTGGAAGTCTGTTCTTGTATGCCATCTGTCACGTGCATTTACTCAGACGAAATTCAAATAACCTATGGACGCAAATAACCTATGGAACTATCTTTGTGATTTTTGGGAAAAATAAGTTTAGTTGTAGCAGGTCTGCGAGTATAAAGACATTGTGTAGAGAGAAGGAGATGCATGTAGAGAAAGGTGGAGGGGAAAGGCAAAGAGAATGTTATCTTCTTATTTACAATGACAAGCTTTGTATGGATTCCTACAATCCATACCAGAGAGAAAGTGTTCATTAATCATCGCCATAGAATATCAATCGTGTCTTCTCCTACAATCATGTGTATATTGGCAAAGACTGTAAAACCAGTAATGTTCATGTGCATGAAACTTCTCAAATTTCACAGGGGGCCAAGATTCACGAAAGTAAATGCGCATAATGCACTGAATGTCAGTGTTACAATGTATGCAGCGAAAAGGGCTGTTAGCTCCAATTTGTGGAAGTTTCATGCCATGGACGTGGTTTTACAGTAGAAAACTGTTAATTGCATGCTACAGACCCAAGACTTACAGTTTGTAACGCAGAGCACATGTTGCCTCTCAACTTTATATGTGCTGCGCTGCGACATAAGCCACATGTTCCATGTAATTCTGGTATGTAACATGTAAAAGATCTGTGCCTAGTTGCAAATCCATGCATTTTGTATAAGATGACCATATTCCCCCCGTTTTTAAATCTCGTTCTAATGAAAAAAGCAAGTACAGTGGTGTGCCCAACTGTTTCAATGGAAAATTTCTTTCACAGTAATGAAATCTGGTTAGGTCCTACCAAGGAAGTACCTCCTTTGTACATGAGATTCCAAAATTAACTCACTATACTGAATGAGTTGGGCCACAGACACATTTGTTAAAAATCTTGGACTGGGAAAATCTTCTTGCAATGATGAAATCTCACTGTACGTAGTACCATTAATATCTCATCATTTTTCCATTGCTGCTACTACAATCATCTCTATTTCCATCATTTGTACGATATCATTGTCATTCTCATCATGACTGTTTACATTTAATCAGCGAAGAAAATATCAATGTGCTCCGTACTGCTTTTGTTTTGGATTCAGGAGGGCACTCAAGGTTATTATCATTCAACAGCATCATCACGACAGAAGGCAAGCATAATACTACGTATGTCATATATTCAATTTAAAATACCTACATGAAATATTAATTTCACTTCTAACAATTTTTGGACTCAGAAAACAAAACGTATTGGATTTAAAGGGGAATAATGTCAAAATGCTGAGAACAAAATGAAGCCTTCATCTCCCGGAAGTGGAAAGAGTTTTGAGGTGTCACCATGATGGTACCAAGAAGGTTGTCTTGATTCTTTCTGGGTAGCTCTAACAAGAGCTGAAATAATAATAGTTCTATGATCTGAGTAGCAGATCAGAAGATTGACGTTCTGAGCAGGTTGTTGCAATAAAATCAGTCTGACCAAATTATTCTAAAGCTTTGAATAGCTTATTTTAACAAGTCATACTAATCTCTAGTGTGTGTAAATGCTGTATTACATAATGGCTTCATTTATCATTCATGGCTAGTGACCTCATCTTGCAAATTCACAAAAAGGAGAATCAGTCTCAATGAACAGCCCTTTCTTGATGCAGAGTGAACAAAATCTGAAACCTATAATCCATTTTATTGGTGTCTATTATTGACTTGAGGAAAATAGCCTTCCCATAAAACTGGCACCAATTTATTTTGTTGCATTTTTTTTCTTCTATTATTAGTGGCCTATAATGTATGCAGAGCTCAGTCGACAACATAACATTTTATTTTTTGTTTCTGTTCCATGTACAAATCAGAGATGGGTAGTCATTAAATTGCGATTTCACTGGACAAACTGAGGTAGTAAGAAAGACAGGGCAATTAATTTGCCACAGTTTTATCTGCACATACTGGTTGAAGCGTCGTTGAGTGCATATAAGTGTAATACAAGTTACGTTCACACGGCAGGCCCTAACCTCGAGGTTTAGCTCTTGCCCCCTAACTACGACGTGTGTTCACACGATGAATCTCAACCTCGAGGTTAAGCTTCTGCCCCCCCCCCCCCCCAATAACCACGAGTGGGTCCCACTCGAAAAACCACAAAACCGGAAGTTTCAGCCCACACTGCTAACAAGGCGTCTATTTCTTCTTTAGTCCAACCCTGTTGGACTCGCTTACCAGTACTCTTTTTTCCCACTGGTTGCACCAGCTTCCTCTGTCATGGTATGCAAAGATAGCACTGCACTGATGACTTTATGCCTTTATGAAGATATTCGTCGAAAACAATTTTTTAGCTTCGGAGAAGAAAATAGAATACAGTAGCGAGTTCGACGTGTTCAGTTTCAGCGATCATGGGAAGAAAAGATGATGTTGTTGTGATGTGCGTCATAGGTTTTTCACCTCGCGCGCACGTGTAGTGTATTTGTGGTGTATTTACGTTTGGGAGGTTGACCCTGAAGCAGAGGGAAATTGTGGGGGCTGGAGTTCACAGCGAGGTCATTCGTAACTTCGAGTTCGTTGTTTTTTGTGTCCATGGGGACCCCCCGCGGCTTGTGGTTAGAGCGCTAACCATAAGATTTCTCGTGGCTCGAAACATCAAGCAAACCTCGAGGTTTGCTAACTACGAGTGTGTCTTCACGGTCCCTAACTACAAGCTCTAATCTCGAGGTTTCCTAACCTCGAGGTTAAGGGCTCCCGTCTGAACGTAACTACAGTAACTTCCACAAGGTATTTACTTTGACTAGAAAGGCTGCCTAGAGGTGTTTGTGTCTTTATGGGTCACTGGTTTGCTTGAATGAAATGCTATGCTACTACATGTAGCAGTAGCATGCCTGCCCTGTTGACAATGATGGTCATTCTTTGTGTAGCGGCACAGGTGCCATGAGCGACTTTTTCATTCAGTCACTGTATGCAAAAATGAAATACCAGCACAAACCATGTGCGCCCCTCACACAGTCTGGCATGGGATTAAACACCTACATAGAGTATTGTAGCACAGATGCATTTGAGTCTCTGTCATGCTCACATGTAAATCTGCTCCAGTTTGTACCAAAAGGAACAAATAGGGGATGTCATACAAGTCGTGTCTCAGTTTGACAAGAAGATTCTCATAGTCCCATTGTGTAAAGTCAAAATGGAATGCTAAACTGTAAGTTTACTGGCTTCTGCAATATGAAATCTGGGTACAGTACACTGTAAAACTAAGCACCATCCATGTACATACACTCTATGAACATCAGGGCCCCATTACAAGCTTCCTCATCTGTGTGTCCAATGGTGGTAATATACAACAGGGTTTCCATGTTTATGGATTACCATACAAATGTATGAGACTACATGTACGCATATTAAATGTATTCAAATTTCTCCTTCATCATCATGACCGTAAAAAAGAAAGTATAAAAAAAGATAAAAGAAGATAAAGTGTGCTGAACTAAATTCATGCATTTTAGATGTGTTATTCCTACTGTAGGACAGCATACAACAATGTATGTCTATTAACACAAAGTAAGTACATCAAGTACAAAAGTGTATGTCACTGAGAAATGTATATCTACAGGAGCTGCTTGAAATTGTATACTGGTGTGCACTGTGATATATGGAAAATATGATGTAATGAGGGGAGTTTGCAGGGTTGCAATTATGCAATTTTCACTGTAGGGCACTATCTCAGTGGTTCAAAAAACGGGCATGCACTTTGAGCAGATTCAGAACATCTTGGACATGGCATTACAGTGGCATGGACAGCATGTGCTACAACTGTACACTGAATAAGTAGCCATGTACTGTACATCACTTTCTGATTGATACACTAAACATATGCTATTGATGTTTGAAGGTCTGTATAGGATTACATGGTATGACTTGTGAGCATATTAATGCAAAACATGGTACAGGACATGTGTTGAAAGCAGTGAGTTGTATTGAAATGCTGATTTTGAATGATAAAATATAGGATTAAATTTCTACTGTCCTTCTGTCAATATCTATCAGGATAAAATATTTGTTAACCTCATCCCCCTTTAATTCTTCTCTCCACTGAGAAACATGCACTGACTATGAGAGTTTCTTGTTAGTATCAGTTTCATTGCATTAGGTTTTCCTTGTACACTATATCACATGAAAGAGTCTATGTACATTCTCGCCATTTTTGGGGTGGGGTGTTTCTGAGTCACAAAACTGAAGGACATCATTCTTTAATTATTGTTCTCCTCCCCAACTAACAAAATAAACATAAACAAATAATATTCTAAACAAATACAAATTTTCTGAATATCTTGTAGTATTATGTCTCTTCATATCACTACTGTATGACTGTATAGTATATGTATGTACACGTAGGGCCTATGTGTGTGTGTGTGTGTATACTGTATATATATATAGCGCCTATGATTTTTACTACATATATTTTACCAATCTTATTGTATTTGGTTGTGTCCAAAAAAATGACTAATATGCTAAAATTTAAATTTTCAAATTAAAAAAAAAAAAAAAAAATCAAGGACAAGGTACCAGTACTAAAATTCTGTAATCATGTAAGGTTGTCCAAACCAGAAATGAAATTTCAAGCTATAAAGTTTATCATAACATATTAACATTATGCATTCTGGCTCTGATCAAACTATCATTTACCCTGATGTTTATCTTTTCCAGCCCCTAAAATACATAAAACAGCAGATGATCCTTGTTTAAAAGGGCAATAAAGTATTGCCTTTGGATGACACTCAATTTTAGGAGTTTATATGAATTGCAATTGCCTGATAAGCCACATGACCTGATGGAATATTCTAATCATCAAGATATACATAACGGTACATTTTATATTGGGTTATGCCTACTACTCTGACAAAATATTCAAGAGATCATGACAGATTGAATATATCACTGTAGGTTGCGTATCCACACAGAGAAAAATATTTCCTCTGCTTTGTTGTCTTACACAATCTGCTACTTTTCAGATTCTCATGATTCATCCATATCAATTATCAATGAGAGCTGACAGCAGTGCAGTCCCCTAAAAACCTTTATATTGATGAATTGCCATGCACATGGTCTCCAATTGACTCTGGCTGAAGTTCTGCCTCCATGCATCTTTGCCCATGTATCAACATTATGACAAACTGCATTTCTGAAACTCAGCCTGCCTCAGAGAGTGAATAGTTTCGATTCAGACTCACAGTGTTGATGGCAATAGTTATGTAAATATCACATGAGGTGGGGCGATTTGTTGGACTGTTTTTTAATCACAAAGTCCTTTACACATGCATTCCACTGCATTTCATTGGAAGTTTGAATAGCACAAATCAATTATTTATAACATGTCACATTAATTGCCATGCTCTAAGCTTTTATAAGCAATTGTCCTTTAGCTAGAGCGACGAATGTGTTAGAGGCCTCAAACTGGAGTCAATGGAGCCTGCAGCCTGCTGAATAAATTAAACTCAACTTATATTAGATTTCTCTACTTACACTAACCGGAAACTGTGCAGCCTGAATTGGTTGCATTCATTAATTGTTAAAAGTTTCAAGATTTCAAATTTTAAGAATTTTAAATCAATGACTGTTTTATACTTTCGTTAAGACCATGTGTGTGTGTGTGTGTGTGTGTGTGTGTGTGTGTGTGTGTGTATGATGCCATTTAAAAGCAGTGTTAATGGAAAAAAAAAGTTTTGTATCAAATCTATTAAATTGAAATTGTGTTATTTGAACAGAATTTGAATGGTGCAAATTTTCTAATGAATGCCACCTTGGCGGTAATACATAAAATATTCCCATTTCACCACCCAGGTAATAATGTATCCTTTTGAAGAATAGGGGCCTAAAACATGATGACTAGTAATAGCGAGAGAATCCATACAATGCTTACATGACTGGCAAATTCCTCCAAACAGCCTCCATGAATCTGCCTGTTCGAAACCAGTTAACAGTATTTGACCACTGTCACGCAAAATCATTCAGATTGATAGATTACTGTAAGTATTTATTTTGGTATGGTGCTATGACATTAAAGATACTTACATTTTGGTACCTTCATCCAAACTTTATACACTAAGAAAAAAAAATAATGTTGCTGACAGAGCTGTAAAATAAGGTTAAAATGGATGGGAAAAAACACACATACAGTCAAACCTGCCTTAGCGGCCACCTCTCTATAGCGGCCACTGAAAAATCCCCCCGAGAGAAAAGCCATGTTAAAGACCCTGTGTATAGCGGCCACCTGTCTAACGCGGCCAGCGGCCACAAATTTTGTTTCCCGCGGTAGATTTTAACCTGTCTATAGCGGCCAAAAACCCGATGGAGCCGTAGCCGAGCCGATAATTCAGGGTATTTTTCTGCTTTTTAGCCGTGCCAGTCATTTCTGGGCAACATTCAGTGATCGCCACCGTTGCATTCATCACTTATTCAGTCACAATAATGCACTAATTCATGACTGTGCACATGCTACATCTAGTGTACTGTGCAACAATTTCATAAACACCGGCATTGTTCTATGCATGATACACATGTGTGCATACCTACACATATAAATGTACATGTATATACAACGATGATACATGTACATGTAGGCAATGCACACAAAGTTGGATTACCTGTCTATAGCGGCCACCTGTCTATAACGGCCACTTTTTCCGTATCCCTTGGGTGGCCGCTATAGACAGGTTTGACTGTATGTGCAATAACATTTCAAAAACTATCCAGTCACTATTATGGTGTCTGTGAACAGATATCAACATTCTAAAACCTTCAAAACTGGTTTATTTCAAAGCCACTGTCTTTGGAAAAATGTGACTTTGTTTCATGTGGTCAGTCACAGATTTTTCATTTCTTGGAGGATTTTGATAATCAGTCAATATGCTGTTATGATGTCATTCTATCACAATAGATCACAGACTCAATCATGTACTGTAGGACCGTGTGGGTCAGGGCAGCATTTCATGAAACTTGCTAGTCACTGACAAGTGTTTCAAGCTACTGAAATCCTTGCACCTGATTGGCTGAAAGCAAATTTGTCAATGAAAATCACTGACAAAACACTTGATGAAATGCCACCTGATCATTCAGTCTGGAAACATTGTTTGAACAAAAGTGCCTTTATGCTTAATGTACTCTTGAATGAATCCCATAAGGATTGGAACAATCATCTTCCAGCATTTCCACTGATTCCCACTGATCAGTTACTAGCCCTCCCCTTTAAGTATGTGTAAGCTGTAAATCAAATCTTATGAATCGGTACAGCCCTACAATTACTTGTAACGCTTCAAACAAGAATGATTTGTGAATTCAATTATTCAATAATATTTGCGATTTACAAAAGCCTCCACATTATCACCATGACCATCACCATTCTCACTCCAAAACAATCATCATTATTCTATTAAAGCATGCCTCACCCTGCACAGTTCATGCTGGGTTTCTGTAATGATCATTAAAACATCTTCATTACCATGACTGCATGATGACAATCAAATGAAGATGGTTTGGTTCATTTGCAAACCTGATGAAAACAAACGCACAAACACAATTCTCATCTCGTACACACACTGGTGACATTTGTTCAGTGCCACTTCCACACCATATGATACTCACTGCCTGAGAAGCTGTCTACTTTGCCTGAAGTTGATTGAATTTGGTGATAGCGCTGATTCTTCCTGGCCACCTTCCTCTGTTAAATCAGAACCAGAGGAGATGTTACTCACAAAAGACCTGTTCAACACAATATACTGCACTGCACATAATGATACAGACTGAAATAGATGAGTGATGGTAGAAAAAGCCTCTTTTCCCTACCACATAAACTCCATACAGAATTAAGCATGGCATATTTGTATAGATGGCCTCATAGTGCATTTGTGATGTCCCCTGCAAACTACTATATGCAGGCTTATATCATATGGGCCAATACTGTGGCACAGAATTGTGAAACTTGCACTGCGTATGTGTGAGAAACATAAACACTTGTCAGGAAGGAATGTCAGAATGATGTTATAAAGTCAACACTACCCTCATTGAACATTGTGGTTGAATGTGTTCTGACATACACACATTCATATACATGTATCTCTAAATTTAGGTGTAATTCTATTCCTTGTTCCTTTCATGGTTTTTCTTTTTAGTACTGACAAAAATCTCTCTGACATGACAGACTGGGCCATAGAACTTACCGCCATCAAAGGTGGGTGCCTTCAAATCATCCTTGTCTGATCCAGACTTTAATTTTTGGTACTTCATTCTGAAAGCAAAAAACAAAACCAAATAAATCACGGATTAATCTTTCCTGTCCTCAAAAGGGTCTGTGCCTTTACACAGAGACTAAAGCTTCAACGTACTACATACACCATGTAGGTAAATCATGTCATGAATGAGATGTCCATTATGAGTAGACCTACAGATAAGTTTCAAAAGCAAGATACAATTTCAGGAAATTAAAAGACACAGCAAAGTGCTGCACCGATACACAGGACAGTGAAAGAAAGCTGGCATTTAAAGAGTACCGTAAGTGTCACATGCACATTGCACGGCTACGCACAGTGGGTATTGGAACTGTGAATGAACGTCATCACTACACAAAATTGGCAATATGTATTATCATCTGAAATTTTAATGTCCCACACTACATCTAAGCACAAAAACATCACATTGATACACTATATTATTAATGTTGTTGATACAGGCAGTATATTCTCACCTTTCTTGTTTCAGTGCAAATTCAAGCATTTTTATCCTCCGTACTAAGTCATGCTTGAGATTTTCTTGCCCTTTCCGTTCACCTTGGAGGAAAGCAATGCGTGCCTGTAACAAGGAGAAACAGGAGAAATTTAGAAAAAGAAGTCTCTATATACATACTGTAGGACAGTAATGATGCTTATTTTATGCATTTTCTAATGCTTTTTTCTTAATGTACAACACAGTCAATTCCTTGCAAGATATGACAGATGCCAACTGACACATGATAGACTTTCATGAAAATGTGCATGAATGTCTATAGCGTATACTTGTCAAGGGATTTCTCAATATTACATACTCATGTACTCTACAATGTACATGTAGGATAATTTGTTGGGAATAAAATCATAGAGATATACATTGATCCGATGTTGTCACATATTAAACTGAAAAGTATATCTACAGGGCTCGACACTAACGGTGGCCCGGTGGCCCAGGGCCACCAAAAACGCACATTGGGCCACCAAAATTTTAGAAATGAAGAATTTGGTGGCCTGATCGGGCCACCAAAAAAGGTCGGATGTTTCCCTTTGGGCCACCAAAAATAAAAGTTAGTGTGGAGCCCTGATCTACTAGACAAACTTTGATGTTAGGCCCTACATGATTTAAACACCTTCAGTGGGTCAAGGCCTGGAGGTCCAATATGCAGTTGTGTACAATACCAGGTGGGTATAGGCCCTACATGTTGGACTGACTATGGATGCATGATAGAGCCTAAAATATGCACTATTTACACATATAATAGACTCTATTCTGCTTGATTGGTCAAAAACAAGAAATCCCCAGCAACATCATGGACTTATTGCAAATGATAAAAGTGAACCAACATACCACCACAGCTTTACTGTGTGTATCCATGCTACTTATAAACATTATACCCACTGCATTACACAAAGGTTTTCAACTGACTGCAGTACAATAACAAATTGTTTAAAGTATGAAGTGAGTAGCAAAGAATAGAAAACTGTGTCAAGCTGTTCATCCTTGCTGAAAATTGAACACACTACACGTAGAATGTGACCTTGATAGTAAAAACATAACACCAAATGATAGACAGGTACACTGTATAAGCGTTTGCATATCAGTGTGTCTCCAAGCAATAGGAAGTGGGGCTGTTAAGGGAAAGTGTTTCAGATCGCATATGTTCACTCCGTAAATTTTTAACTTCCTTCTTGGTATACTGATGAATATAGTCACTTAATGACATGGATAACTTGCCAAATGGTATCCTATTAATAAACTAAAATAAGCCCACAGGTGACACCCACACATGTGTACATACAGTGTAGCCTACTTGTAATCATATCACAGCTCCAGCATATCAAAGGGTCCAAATGAGATAAACCCATTTATAGTAACATATGGACAAATGTAAGTGGATTAATATGTATATCATTATAAAAAAAAAGAAAGAAAGAAAAAAAAGGAATGGATTGAGTTGCATCGTTCACATTGAAATACTGATGCAGGTATAAGGGGTAAAAAGCAACAAACCAAATATACAAACTGTATAATTTATTATTTTGAAGATAGTACTGTCAACATTGACAAAGCATACAGTAATGAAGAAATGTAAAAAAAAAAAAAAAAAAAAAACTCTTCATCCACTGCAAACATGAGAACATGATGTCCTTGTCTTGGTAACATGGCAACATCAAAGCCCAATTTTAGAAGACTGTTCCTTGGGCTTTGCTACTATCTCTACTCTCCAGCAACAATATAAAGACAAAGAAGAAGAACAAAATACAGCATGTCCACATGCACAGATTGGAGGGATGACTTCCTGGATGTCAGTACACAATGTATAATGAGCAGAAAAGTCACAATTTTCCACAGCTGTGGAGAGCTATGCCTCCTAAAGCTCAAGTTACGAACTTTCTGTGACCCTGCGCGAAGGCCATTTGACATTGATGTAAACAAATTTGGCAAATGGGCAAAAAAAAATGTGGAGATTGTGCCAAGGGAGTCTCTACCCCATGGTATTGCTGTAAGATAGACCAGACCATGAAATGAAGACAAATATGTATCTCTGGTACAATGTAATATAGCATACTGTGTCACAAATCATGATCAAACACTTTACACAAATTGTTGAACGTATAGACCTACAGGTAAGCATTACTCACTGGTAAACAAAGGCTATACAATAAACTGTAGGCCTATCAGTTGTATGTAACAAGCATATCACTCATCAGTGTTCTATGTGTATGTACCCCTTGTATGGGTAGGACATTCCAACAGCTTCTCTGACTTTGCTCATTTATGTACCAATTACAAAGAGTGGAATATTTTGTGCTTTGACATAGTGTACCAGACAAAGAGTTAACAGCTTTACAATAAAACTGACACAAAGAGAATTTCAGAGGCAGAGAGAGAGAGAGAGGAAAAAAAGAAAAAGGAATTCTTTAGCATTCTATGTACGTGTAGCAAGGCAGGCAGATTGCACTATCAGCTTTTATTCAGCCAAATACAATGTGTGCCTGTACCATAAGACTAATTTAACAAATTCATATGATATGATAATCAGGTCACAGTGTAACTATTACTCAGAAAAATGATACATCATTCTAAATGTGTCATGATAATTGCCCTAAATTCAAGGCTATGAGTGCATCCAAAGGGTTTGACAGGTTTTGAATTCTACTAATGTCAGTATATTGTGGGTAATGTACACATGTATGTACAGTACACATGTCTGTATGTACACATATGGTGGGTTACAGTCAACAGATCATCAGTGGTTCAGCTACACTAATGTGCCATTGATCACAGAACATAATTTTGGCAGCTCTTCCTTCTTCTTTTTTTTGGTGATCCTGCTTATACATGGAACTACACGTACAGTGAAATCTGTACAAATGTGATAAGAGCAAGACACGGTTTAATGCTTATCCAAAATTAGAATAAAAAGTATTTCAAGAAAATAACAATAGGTATCATTACAAAAACAGCAACCTTGAAACAAATATGATTTGATCATACTTGTACAAAACAGTAGCAATGCCTGTGTGCAGTACTTGTATGTTGTATAAGCATAGGATGCAGATGATCTATCATTTACACCGTAGATCAGGAAATATCAGTGTTCAGTAGTGCCCTGATGAGCTTCACTTGTGACCACCCTCATAAAAAGTGGCTGTACAAGTATTATGCAATCATTATTGGTTGTGGCAAATTGCAAGATTATTTTTAGATACAAAAAGGATGTGCACATGTGTACAGTGTTGTAGTTTAGGCAAAGAAAAAACTCAGGAAAAATTAATTTCATGCTTTGTATTCTTTACAAACAGTTCACATTCATGATTTCTCAGTGACCATTTTGTTAGTTTACTGCGTGAGTTTGGTGACCAAACCACATTTATCAGAGGATATCTAGTACACTAGAACATTATGAAATTTAACTATAATTAAATGTCAAATAGAAGCTACAACTATCACCCCCACTGTGAGTAGTTTCACATGTACAGTGATTTCAGTTTAGAGTGACAGATACGGTAAGCAACAGTTTCACATTTAATACAAGATCACTGTCCCCTATGAGATTCTTATCTGGCATGAAAAAAAAAAGTAAAAATATTTATACAGTATCAAACCTTTGGAAACTCTGACAAAATATAGTGTACAGTACATGTATGTATTGGTACACTTAACTGCTGTGTAACACTCAAAAACAGTAATTTTCTTTGAGGGAACAATTGTATCCAAATCTGTATCATGTGCATAAAAATTATAGTGTGTATCAAACAAATCAAATACACTGCATCACATGCTATTTTATACTTCTACAAATTTGAATTTTGAAGTGTGAATTCTCTTAGTTACAGTATACACTAGTTATTACGCTGTATTCCCCGCGTTGGTAACATGCCTTGTTCATTGTTTTACACCTACAGCTGTAGATAAGTTTTCATCAATAAAATCACACTCAGCATCTATTATCAAAGAATAAAACTGATCCTAACAGCACATTAATCAAGATATGGTAGATATTAACATGTACAAGTGGAACAAATCTGTCTGTAATACACAGGTCATGAAGTGACATACTGGTGAGATTTTAAAGTTCTGTACATTGTAGTGTGTAAAGCCAATGGCTACTGAAGAAAAAAAAATCCTGAATAAAATTCATCTAGAATACACTTGTAGATTAATAAGTTTACCATTTTAATATAAAATGGTGATGGATCCCAATCAAATGATTGGATGAGAGTGATCACGTGACCAGTCTTTAATTCTGCCTCACATGCCAAGAGGTCAATAGTTCTTCCCACTGACCAGTACTAATGACTGTTTAGAGATACAGTACATGTATGACCGTGGCTTGCCTGCCATACAACAACTGCATACTATAGCAGTGTGCACTCTGTCAGGTACAAGTGCATACTCAGTCAGTTACAAGTGTGCACTAGGTCACCTCCATGGTACTGTAGATTGCAAACATGTTTTCGTGTTTAGTACCAGTGTGTTCGGAGCATTTGCTTTGGACATTTTGGCTTTTTCAAAGGCAAGTTCTATTTGTACAGTAGCTGACTGTACTTACCCACAAGATAAGGTAAGTGAAAAATAGTTAATAGAACCATCTAATACATGTAATACAAAAAAAGAAAGCACAGGTATAAGTTTGGGACGTTACTGGAGATGCAGCTTACTCTCAGCTGTAAATGTACACTAAATGCAAATGGTCTAACTGACCCAGTAATGAGGAAGGGGTGAATAATACATGAACAGTGTGTAAAATGCAATGCAGTTTGAACTAGAAATGTCGCTTTGGCGACTGGTATGCCTCCGCCATAATGCATGATTTTCCCAATAGGTCTAGATAGTACATGTGGACAATGTGTGATTACATTTTCACAAAATTGGCAAAATATTGAAATGACAAGTTTGTCACAAATGTGTTGAATGTTCACCTTCCTTGACTTAGGTTTAATTGGATGAATAGGAGAGCATGTATCTAGGGATTGAAGGACTTTAACTTGACTTTGACCCATTCATACATTTAGGCATTGAGTAATTTTCAAGGTACAGGTGTGGAGAAAAAGTGCAATTTCTGAATTGAATAGTAAATTGTTACCATTTTCATCTGGCCCTTGACCCTAAAATTCATAAGATAAATCACTTTCAGGTAGAACATGCATAATATGTACTAAGTTTCAAGATAACTTGAGCCACTTCGAGATATGGAGGAAAAAGTTAGTTCAGCACTTTCACTTGATCTTTGACCTTTTGACCTTTGAGGCAAAAAAAGAAGAAAAAAAAAACTTTCCAGAGAATTTCTATTAGGTTACACATGCATACACCAAGTGTAAAAAAATAATAACCCTGCTGGCATTGCATAAATATGAGGGAAATAGTAAAATTTTGAAGTGTTGCACTTGACCTTTGACCCCTGACCTTTGACCCCATGAACCCTACATTCTCTAGATAATCACTTCCAGTCAGTACATGTATATACTATGTTCCATGAAGATACCTTGAACAATTTTCCAAGGCACGGAGAAAAAAAAGAAGTTTTGATACTTTTACTTGACCTTTTGACCTTTGACCTTTGACCTCATGACCCAAACTTTCACCAGAGAATCTTAATTGGGTAATACATGTATACACTAAGTTTCAAGAAAATATCTTCAGGCATTCAATAGATATGGCGAAAATAGTGAAATTTCATGTATTTGACCCTGACCTTTTGACCTTTGACCTTTGACCTCATGACCCAAACTTTCACCAGAGAATCTTAATTGGGTAATACATGTATACACTAAGTTTCAAGAAAATATCTTCAGGCATTCAATAGATATGGTGGAAATAGTGAAATTTTATGTATTTGACCTTGACCTTTTGACCTTTGACCTTGAGCATGTGCACCCGAAAGTTGATAGGCACAACTTCACCCCCTAATACACATACATGCCAAGTTTCATTAGGATACCTCAACAGGTTTTGATAGTTACCTTGTCCACAAAATTCATTACGGACGGACGGAAGGACGGACGGACGGACAACCCGAAAACATAATGCCTCCGGCACCACTTCGTGGCGGAGGCATAAAAATAAAATCAAAATGGAATCAATAAAATCAAAATGAAAATGAAGTACAGTGTATATGGGTCATTAAGAATAGCACATCTCTTGCAATAAAATGAGATTAAATTGGAAATGGTTGAGAGGGGGCTGACCTGCTGAGATCAGGTAGGTTCATGAATGAAGCACATACAGGTAGTACGTACATTTTGTATAGTTTACAGTCATGTGTACTGGTAGTAAGCTGGTAGAGGTATAATCCTCTCATAATTTATGAGAAGTACAGTCGCTGTGCATGTACAACTGTACACCTCTTGTAGATGGGATCGTGTTGACAGTGGTATTAAGATTTGCAGATTATCACAAAATTACTTCTTAATACCAGCACTTCCCCTTGTGATTAGAAATGTTTCAAACACTTGGGCAGAAAGTGTCATGGCAGCAAGGAGATAGAGGAACAAATCAAGCTATTGTGCATGAGGGATCGTTTAAAGCACTGACTGCATCAGACAAAAGAAGTAGCACCAGCACCAATGCATACAACAAATGTAGCTACGTAGCATTCTTTTTTTTTTTGGGGGGGGGGGGGTGGGTTCATGAATATGGGCTCTATGAAATTTTGCATGAATTGTAATATCAGATTACAAGAAGATAAGTTCGTATGTTTCCAAATAATGGGAATGACAAATTCTACCCATGAAATCATCGGTAGAATTGGTCTGTACAATCAGTCTCTTCTTCATACCTTACTGTACATGACACTTTTAGATTTTACAACTTTTTGGCATCAAGCAGGGATCTATAATATTTTTTAGACTTACTAAAACGGCCAGGTCTAGGATGACACACGCTTCTTTCTTGGTATCAGTGTACAGTACAACTGTAACTGATAGGAATTAAGGATGAATGATCGTAAGTTGACTGAACACTATACATATTAAGATCATATACTCCATTCTCCAACCTCACAACTTGTTAGGAGAAGACCAGAAATCCCATGTATCAAAGTAAAATCCCTGAGACCATACAATGTACAGACTGTACATGACAAGCTCAAAGCCTGGGAAGAGTTTTACGTATGTGGAAATCTTTGCTCCATGAAATAAAGCTCCCTGAAGCAAGAGGAGCAACACACTTAACAGTGACAAATATAATACATCATCTGGTTGACTCAATATCGAATTGTACTTGTTTAAAAAAGTTCATACTTCTAACTACATACGGTCTGTATGTCTTTTACCATCTTTTTATGTACATATTATGTGACAGGCATCATTTGTAATTTGGCCTTTATTTGGCTGATTAATGAATGATTCTTTTGGATGAAATGATACCATTAATCAATCAATCAATAACATATTGGCAATTTGAATAATACACACACCTTTCCTGTGTATGGAACATTTAAATGAAATTACAAGTACATACAGTAGATCTATACTGTATGTATTTTAAATGATGGTACTGATACCACTGACAACCTACAGTACAGTACTCAGCAGGACAACATTCTTGACTCTTGTCTACCAATGACTGTATACATTTGTACACGTAGACAAAGTGTGTGCGATATTACTGATGATCATTGTTAACCTCACATTTCTACAGTTAGTACAGACAACAATGTGTAGGCCTACTGCTTGCACTAGCAACATAATGAAATGTATACAATAAACTTGTACTTAAATTGTTCACATCTCTTTGCGAGCACGAGCAATGATAGCCTTCTACTGAAAAGGCAGATATCTTTGCAATCGTACCTCACAGCAACATCAAAATTGCCATTTAATCAGAACGGTGTAGAGTTCTTTACAGAATAAAATGATTTGGAAAGTAAATTTAAACATAGTTGCATGTTGTGTGAGATAGAAAAAAAAAATGCATGCTGAAACTCAGTTACTCATTGCCTGAAAAGATAACAAAAATTAAAAATACTATGTTACATGTTACACATCATTTTCAATTTCTAATTTCAAGTTTTAATGTAGTTTCTAAAGGTACACTTTACTGGTATGCATAGTTAAATTGTGAATTGTTTCTGTAACGAATGCCCCGCATACATACAGCAGGCACGCACATGTTAATGTTTTAGCTGTTCGACCGGTGTACTGCATGCACAGATCTAGATGCAGCAAAACATTTGGCGATTCATCCACACCCACTTCCCATTTCTAATCCTGTAATATACCATCTGATACTGTTCTTAAAATCATTATATAGGTCTACGTAAAGAAATGGGGGAATGTTCTGATCACTCTTTAAAAGTGCCAATCATCTCAATGCCTAGTACATTTTAAGCCACCGTTTAAAGACAGAGTCGGTAACAATGTCCTGTCAACATCGGGATCGGATCGTGCATCCTACCAAATCATGCATTGGTATGCCTATATACCGCATAGCGCCTTAGTATTGTGCGGGTGGCCTCAGCGGCCAAGCCTACCTGAAGTTCAGCTCGTTCCACTTCCCATTGAGCGCGTTCCATTTCAAAACGTGCCCATTCATGTTGTATAAAATGTAATATTCCCGGTATAGTATAGTTGGGTCTCTGATGATCATCTTGCTGTTTGTTACCGACAATATTTACAGAACCAGAAGTACCAGAATTCATCTGGTTGACGTGATTTTGCGACAGTCCTGACTCGCTATCCATTTTGTAGCTTTATCTTTCAACTACGTCGCCATTTTGGTACATGATTGGAGAAGTGGGGTGCGCGACTAGTCTCTTTCCAGAAAATGTGGAATGGTTTGATATTTACCAAAACACTTTTTGAAACGATTTAACCACAGAATGAGTGATCAAATTGCTTATTTCTTATTCAGGATGAGACAATAGGTAAAATATCACAATAACAATCTTAATCATTCGATGGTTCTCGAAGGCAAAATTTATGATTTGCTTCTCAGTTTCCCTAGATGATTGACGTCACTCTAAAATCCGATACTGACAGTACCGATCACTCGATCCTCATTGATATCGCATCATGTCTTGTGTTCAGTCTGGAGGCGTTCTTCTGGGAAAGCCCTAGCTGGCTGAGCCAATATTAGATGACAAATCCCAGTGTGAACAGAACTAAAGGAATTCGGGAATAGGCCCATGACTTCGTGATTCTGCGAGACGAGGTCATCCCAATTTAATATGCTGTGATCAGTGATAGACTTGCACAGTATAAATAAACAAATTTACATTAATTGTTATGATTATGAATGTTTGCGAAACTTGGTAAACTGTTGGTTTGGTGTCCTTGTCCTGTGGGTAATGATCCGGGGTATGACGATATACTAGTACACAGGATCTTTATAGGCCAAGAGGGGCATTTCATGAAGCATTTTGTCAAGTATTTCGTCTGACAAAATGTTAAAAGCTACTGAAATCCTTGCATCTGATTGGCTAAGAGCAAATTTGTCCGACAAGTTGTCGGACAAAATGCTTCATGAAATGCCCCCAGGTTTCCAACGTACGCATTTTTTTTTTTAAAGATCTTTTGTATAGACAATGAGGAACACCTTATGAAGTTTGAAAGAGCATTATATTACTAAGAGGAATTCAAAATTTATTTGGTAAAATTGGTTTTGGAAAATAGAAACAAAGCAATGGAGATAAAGGTGCTATGCATGCATGGGACCCAGCTTTTAAAATAGGATGGCTTTGTTTTACTTTGTTTTTTGATATCTCGGCCATTTCAAAACCGATTTTATGAAATAAATTATGAGTTCCTCATAGAATATGTTCCTTATCATTTCATAAAGTCGTATCTAGGTATCTCGCAAAAAGTTAAAAGCTGAATCGCACCTCAATTAACAAATACCAATCTCTTTAATTCAGTTTGCGGGAGCGGGATCTCGAAGCTTGTATAGACTATTAGTTCCTGATGGGAATATCCACTGCTCTCCTTTTGAAATTTACGAAGCCTGCCACATCGTTTCTGCTGAAATCTATAGTAAGAAATGCCAGCGATTATTTGATTTGAAAATGGTTTATTGAAACAAGCATGCAAAGTAGTAGCCCGAAGGCTATCAGTATATTATAATGCATCACACTGAAAAAAATATCAATTATATCACACAACATACATTGTATGAACATTTCAACAATGACAAATACCGATTACATTAACAGAACAATACTCAGGGCTCCCAACATTGGAAACTAGTTGAGAGTGAGACTCCCATAGGCCAATGCTGTAATTTAGGAGTCAAAATGAGTGAGATCAATATAAAAGTGCATGCAAATGAAATGAAGTTTTAGAGTGAGAGAGGACCAAAATGAGTGAGAGTTGGCAGCCCTGCAATTATACAGCATCCTATCAAATTTATTATTTTTTTTTAAATCTTGTGGTGTATGTGGAATAAGCTTAATGCTGTATGGTGTGTGTTGTGAATATTGTTGTGTGTGTATTTTGATAAATTGAATGTTATGATCTTCACACGGCCGGCTCCTAGTTTTTTAAAAGTGTGTGTGTGTGGGGGGGGGGGGGGGGGGGGGAGGGGGGTATAGGCAGTTTATATTTCTAGTGCCACTTCCGGGTTTCATAAGCTAACAGGCAAGCAAGCAAACAAACAAGCAAAACAACAACAACAACAACAACAAAATCCTTCAGCGCAACTTTCGGCGCTCTTGTATAGAACTTGCAATCTATTTTTTCGGTTGCCACTTCCGGGGTAAAAAAGTGGAGGGGCCCACCAAAATGGTTATACACTCTATTTATATGTATTGTGCAAAAAAAAAAAAAAAAAAAAAAGGAAAAAAAAGTGGGGGCTGGAACTCCCGAGTTCCCCCCCCCCCCCACCCCATCAGTTCCGCCGGCCTCATTTCAGTCTTGACATCAGACACTTCACATCGGCTTCAAGTGCTTTGAACAGTTCCAAAGTTCCTTCGTTCCGATGCGTCTTTTTTTTTTTTCTATACAGATGTATCAGGCCCCTCATATAGGCGTTTCTGTGATAGCAAAAGTCACTGTTATAGTCAAATTTCATTTCCAATCGGAGTTTTCTATTTATGACTCCGTGTGACTCACATTTTATTTAGACACGGTTATGTGGATACATGTATAATTATAGGCCTACCACGGAACCGCGTTTATGCCGAAAAGAAAAGAAGAAGAAGAAGAAGAAGAAGAAGAAGAAGAAGAAGAAGAAGAAGAAGAAGAAAAAGAAGAAGGTATCCTCCTGTATGTAATTTCTCCTGGATAGAAAAAGAAGAAACTTACCTTATAGGTCCTAATTCATTTTATCGTTTAATATAATATCGTGAAAAGCAAGAATACATGTAGAAAATCCAATTTGGTGTCCCTGATAGATCCGCGGGGAGTTCCAAATTAGGCTGATCCCATTATTGCTCACTGCTGTTCAGGAAACTTACACACTAAAAAATAGGAGAGCAAATATGTACGCCTAGAGGTACAGATGCTTGTCCCTATACAAGGAACCCTAGCGGCACTTATATGTACCCCATACAGGGGTACATATAAGTACCCCTACCTGGGGTACAGATATGTATCCTATGGAGTCCTTATTTGTACGTTTGAGGGTACTCATTTGTACCATCATAGGTACTTATATGTTCCCTTAGGTGGTACTTATATGTTCCTCTGTATGGGGTACATATAAGTACCCCTGTATGGGGTACAGATGAGTACTTCTAGGGTTCCTTGTATAGGGACAAGCATATGTACCACTAGGGGTACATATTTGTACTCCTATTTTTGGTATGTGACTGCCTAAGTAAACAATATGACACACACACAAACACGCACACAAACACATGCATGCAATCTATGAGAGTAAGTTTACAGCATACAACTGTATGTATAAGACATGCTAAGGTGTTTTTCCTTGATATACAATGTACAAATTATATGCTTTATTTACTGGAAACTTATAACAAAGCAAAAGCATCCACGTGTTGAATTTGCACTACAAACAGAGGGCTATACATACGAATAAGGTTGTTGCATTTAAAAACATACATGTACACGATTTACACGATGTACACAATTGCACAACAAAGAAATATGTCATAATATACACTCAGATATTGAGATTACACAGCCATGAAATCCATACATGCTCAAAATTCACATTTCCATAATTTCTCATGAATCATAAAGTTGACTTGAAGAACATCTTTCACTTGTCCACACATTGAACATCCTACACAATCATATCAAATGAAATATCACTTGATTTAATTTGTTTGTAAATCACTTCAGTTAAATTATAGAAACAGCTGTTCATAATTTTTCAATCAAAGGTAAAATCTTTGACAGAAAAACACTGTGGCACTTATAGGTAAATATGGAACGAAATTTGGCATCAAAAGGGCAAAATGAAACAAGTATATCAGAATTGCTCTGAATTAAGAAGGGTTTTGTTTATGAAATGGCCTTTTTAAACCTTTACCTTTGAATTTCAAGAGAAATGGAATACATGTAAAACTAGAAATATTGCTATGGTAAGTGGTATACATCCACCATAATGCACGCTTCTCCCAATAGGTCTATGTTATGTCTTGATGTGTGACGACAGTTTCACATAAGTGGCAAAATAGTAAAATGAAAAATGTTACAAGTGTCACAAATGTGTTGAGTGTTTACTTTCCTTGAACTAATTTTAATTGGATAATAGCTAAGAGAGAGTCTTATAGTCTAAGAAAGCAGGTATTTGGGGATCGAGGAAAGTTCTTTGCTTTCATAATGCACATGAACAGATTTTATGTCCCATGTGTATATCCACTTCTTCGCAGTAACAGATACCTACTGTCAATACACTGTAAATGTCTGTCTACCTGTGCTTATCAAAATTCCTCTTACTTTGTCACGAAGAACACTACATACACCTTGACGCATTATAAGACAATGTACAGTGAGTTTTGATTAAACCAAAGTGATACCCCTTGCTCTTCACACAAGAAACACATTTGTATCTCAGAAAAAAGTAAACAGATTATGCACCATTAAGAAATGGGTAGGCCACAGATATGAATTGGATGGCGGTAGTAGACGTACTGCATGTACATGTATTATTATCGCACTGTTTGTCACCATCAATTATATTTTAAAGTACGATATTTCTTCCTATAGAACACAATTTTATATACTTGTGCATTTAGTGAAAGAGATTATCTTCATTATGTAACAGCACACTGGTCATATCATAATGTAGTATCAAATCCATGTAGTGAGTGCTTGTTTTGCACGCTGCGTAAATACAGCTATATATCCGACTGGAGAGAAGTCATGACCCCCCCCCCCCCCCCCCAAAAAAAAAAAAAAAAAAAAAATGAAGATGTGTGAACCCGCTGAAAAGTCATGAGTATACTGAGGCAAATGTCTATGGGAAATGTGTGTTGTAGCAAAATCAAACCATCCTCAATGGGTTAACATGGTCTTCTCTATCAGTTCACCACTGAAGAGTAACTTTTGGATGAGGATCACATAAGTAAGTTTTGACCATCAGGCTAAATCTAATGGCAATCTCCTTACAGTTCTCCCATCTGTTGAGGTAATCTCACTTTGCACAACACTGCCCACTGGCACTGCTAAAACAGTCCAGGACCAGTGAAAATCACCGTTGGACCAGTAACTGTTCAGGAATGGACCATTAAATATGGACAAACTGGGTACCTACTGGTCAAACAGATGGGTATGGCCAGTAAAAAAAAAAAAAAAAGATGGGTTAGTGTGCAGCCATGTCATGCAAACCATTCAATTGTCTGCTCATGTCTGGTACACAGCAGGTACTACTGTATGTATATCAATCTGTTCGAACATACTACAACACACTGCTCAAATGTAATGAATGCTCTCAAGGAAATAAATAACTTAACTGAATATCGCTAGATCTATGCAAGGTCAACTTAAGCAAGGTTGATTGCACTTCATATTCATTCTAAATAAGAAAATATAGATTTAGAAACGGCAGTGACAATGACAGGAATCTTCATGAAAGTAAAGCTCATGCTCATGTATTTTTTCAGAAAAGTGTCTTTGATGTAGACTACTGGGAAACACGTAAGATCCTATTGTACATAGAAGCTATGTGGAAGTTTGTGTTTTGCTTTTGTGTGAGCTTGGAGATTTAACTTCAATATAAGTAAAGAGAGGGCAGGTATATAATTCAAAGTGACCAAATCCTCACCCTGTTACTCGCAATGTAAAAACCTCAAGAGTGATTTAGTTTTCCATTACCATCTGAACCTTTAGAAATTCTTGACTCTCCTTTGGCTGTAAAAATATACACTGCAGTCAACCTATATTTGTATGGTCAGCACTTGGGATTAGTATCATTTTGGTGAACTGCTTCAGTTACCAATATTCCTGTATCAAGTTAGTAGGCTCCGCCTGCAAAGAATATGTACACTACAAACACATTTTATAACAGATTTTTCAATTGATACTGCATCTGGTGCATGTGTACATAGAGTACCTCAAACGGGGAAGGCAACCTTTACTATGATTTGCAATGAATTCAAGCAACATGAAAAGATTTCCTTGCTCATAACTATAATGGAAATCACACTTTAACCTCAGTGTTAAGAGGCCAGAGACATACAATCATTGTAAGCAGCAAAACAAGAATTGTATTTAAGGATATTCTTTTAAATTCAAGTTAACATACTTGAGACATTAAAGCTCCAAATGAGAATTTGTTGCCTAAATTCAGCTGAGGTAAAAGGTTTCTGTCCTATCAATGGGCCAGAAGAAGTAAAACCACCATGAATTTATTGGGATATAACGTTAATCAACTTTCCTGGAATTGCTGGAAATATTCAAAGCAATTTCCAGAATCGACCTGAATCTACTGGGATATTTAAGTTGATCAATCTCTGTACCTTGAATGGTAATTACTTGTAATATATCCTAATCTTGTGAGACAGGGTTGGATGAAATATTGGTGCGCTCTTCGTGTTGGGATATTCCAGCCCAAATGTGCACTACACAGCCAAAGTTGAAGCAACCCCTGCAGAAATGTTGGTGCAGGTGCAGACGCGAGAACTGTTCCTTCCACCTCCACGAGAAGGCCATCTGGTGCAAAAGGAATCCCACATATTACTAATAGGGACTTTCTGATTGTGTGGACATGGCCATCTTTCTTGTACAAGAGTGGTTCCAGATTGCTACAGTTCGTTTGTCACATCTGGGATGATATTGCCCATTTTGATTTTCAGTGCACGTCGTTCACTACGTACTGCTACGACGTCATGGCTCCCTTCCCTCCAACAGGCTGGCGAGTGGTTGCACTAAGTGATGACATCACTCGTGTTCTGAATATAGGTGGCCATGAGATCCTTGGCAGACGCGTTTGCGATTCAGGCGTTGGGATGTACTGGAGAACATGGAGTATGCACAGTTCCTTAAAACGACGTCATTACTTCGACGTCGACATTCAGGAGGGGAAATCGAAAAGTCCCTATCGTTGCATGTGATCCCGCAGGTTCCTGGACAAATAGTGAGGAATGAATTCACAACAAATTTGTTAATAACAACAAACAAACTTGTATTCACATTTTATTAACTGCAATCAAAAGTGCAACATTCAAAAACATTAAATTATCAGTTAGTTTCAAACCCTGGTTTACATTGAAAATGTTACTACATGTATTATCTATGCTCAAAGTAACCATCACCTTTTATATTATGTGAGGTTGATGTGAAAAAAGAAGAAGCAGCATAATTGCAAAACTTATCACATTTGCTTCAATAATAACTATCGACCCCCTTTTTTTTGGGGGGGGCAAATAGTTAACTTACAACTCTATAAATATTTACTTTCCACAAAACATTTGGAATGTACAAAGGCTCTTCTTATTTTGTGACAAAATATCCAATCAAATATGGACTCATTCCCTTTCAAATCATATTTCACTTTACACAAACCTGTGGTATTACAGCCAGGGTTTTCCAAGATGGGGGCCCTTTTGATGAGAGTCCTTGCAGCTTCAGAGTATTGTAAGGGTGAAGAGAACCCAAGTGTGAATCTATGGACAGAGAAAAAGAAAACAGGAAAAAAGGGGACAGTTTACCTCATTTGAGATAAAGGAATTGGTCACTTTATCTGATTGATTATTCATAGGAATTACAATCATGTCACATACGTCCTACATATAATCTAATAGGAAAATCATAATTTACAATACTTGCAAAGTCATTCTTTCTGCAAAGGTATTATAAGAATTTATAGTAATTCACAGCCTATCATGGACCACACATACATGTATCTTGCCACTTGTTAACTGATGCTACATCCAGCAGTCATGGGGCCATCATGCCACTGCCACACAATCAGTAGTGCTGATAAGTATAGGCCCTACCCAAAAATGGACATGCATCATCTGGTGTTACAAGTCACAATTTATCAAATGATAGTAAGACCCAGGGCTGAACTCGTGTAACTACGTGTACATCATGTAGTATTGTGCTCTGCATGGTTCTTTCTCGTTTTAACTACAGTACTTATGTGTCATTAAAAGACTTACCATTACCAAGTATGCTTGATAACGTCCTTGAAGAGTTCTTGAATAATCTTTGCTCTCCACTGACTTCCAGATGGTTAGAACAGATGTATTCCTCACCTTTGTCACATCCATTCACATGTGACATGAAGTTATCCACAGCTTGGTAGTGGAACAGCTGCATTTAGCTGCTTGTCTAAATAAAAACAACAACAAAAAGAAATGTGTAACTGGTAGCATTATAATGTGAGGTTTAGGTCTTACATCAGTTTCTTGTAAGTGTTTATTGCCTTGTAAATTCAGAAAGGGAAAATGTTCGGGTCACAACTGCTTCCAATAAGAATAAAAGTTTGCGAAGGTAGAAATGCACTGATGAATATTGCAAGTGACATCAACAATAGGTTCATAAATTTTACTGGAACTACCCTGTCATGATCCTGAATGCCACAGTCCGCAGCCCCATTACGCTATGTGTATGGGGCTGCCGGTCGCAGTTAGCACAACCCTAACCCAACCAGACGCCAGGCAAGGAAGGCATGGCGTTGTGTAGACTACAGCGACAGGACTGTACTCTACCTCACCGATACATTACAATTTACTAGTATTATAGCAGCCCAGCCAAGTCTAGCTGTGTGCAGCTGCTACATAGGATTAGACATATTTCAAAAAAGATCAAGGATTGATGCTGTGAATTGAGATCAACATAAATACTAGGTTAGTCATGTTAGTTGTCTTTGTTCTAACATCAGATTCTATACTAATCTAACAAAACAAAACAAAACACTGTTAGATGTCAACTGGCACAATTTTCAAGCTGTGGTAGTGGTACCATTATCATAGTACCGGTAACTCACTAACCTAACAATAGTAACTGCTTTGTGGCATGCACAATTGTCTCGATAATGGTGTACTGTCACATAGACACTATACAATACAGTAGTAATCAGTACAGTGCAGTGCACTCCCTCTGACCTGACCTGTATAGATCTAGTTTGGCTGTAGTAGTGTTATTGTTGGGACTTAGTATAAACAACATTTCGACAAACAGGCCTTAGAACTGTTAGTGGTCTACACACTATATACTAAGAACATTCTAGCTAACAATGTTTTTAGATCCTCAGACAGACTCTAAGTCAGTTGTGATCCGTCATGATCATACACTCACTCACCGTGACATTACGAGAAGTGGTCAACACGTCTGCCAGTCTGGTCTAGTGCCGAAGTTGTGCATCAGTTAATGGCCTTCTGTCGACTGCGTGCTTGAATTGAAGATCCTTACAGTTGCACGTTTTTTACCAGCTGAAGCGCGGTAATAAATGTTTAATCTTGCTAGTCAGCTTGATACACTTGATGATCGACACATTTTGGATCAATACAAAAGTTGCTCGGTTACATTCGGTTACGTGTAAGCTGTATGCAGTGCGATCATCCTGCGTGAAAATCTACCACTCGGCGACACGTACGTCGTCGCCGCTCGCGCTCCAGACATTTGAATGAGTGGCCAATTTGGCTAGTTGTACAGATGAGGAAAAAAAGAATAACTAAAATAATCATACGTAAATTTTTAAGTGAATACATCATTATAAATATTTTGTAAATATTTTTATTAATTTTTTATGTGATTTCGTTCATTAATTGGGTATATCATTCAGAAAATTACACTGGTTTTTGATGATCGCAGGAATTGATTTCTTTCTTTTCGCTTATTGGTCAACCAGTTTGGCGGTAGGTATTCTCTTTATCAGAACGTGAATTTGATAATCGTAAAGCCTCCGAAAAACAGTTCCAAGATTACAGGTGTATTGACACTTTGTCTTAAAATACGTACTTGCAAGTTTTATGTATACCAAGATATGTAAAATGTGTTCTTTGAAATAACCTTTGTATCCACTACCAAGTCTTCCAAGATGTAATGTAACATGTACATGCATAATTGGTCTTTGTTACAAGACTATTCAGGGTAACGGCAAGTAGGAAGACCTACGCTCAAGGATGCCTACCCGTTCCCGCACCAACGAGTACTCCTAGACGAACTTACTTGCTCACAAGCCCGATACTGGCACACAGGCAGAAACGCCTACCCCAAATGTACCGCTAGTTTTTAGTGTGTAGGGACAACAAAATATACATCACTGTCATGTTACTATGCAATTTATTGTACTTAATACTTTTCGTCTTCAGGCAGAGAGATATAGTCTCCGCAGAAAAACTCTCATTTAGTATACAAGTTGTCAATAAAGGCCTGCTTGTAACCTTAAAATATTATGTACTCATGTATGCCAGCGTTATGTATATTGCTTTGTATTACTTTATGTGGAAATAAAATCACTTATCTTTTTTAATTGAATTGCCTTTATTGAAAAATAAATAATATAGGCCAAACGTCTTTGGCGAACATCATGCTGGAACGACAAGCGGCGTGTGAGGGGTTTTCGAACCAGGGATGGAGGTGAGACGAAACCAGGGGAAAAGATAATACACCTATTATCTTTTTGAATTGTCACTCTAAGAAAATCAGTGCAAGTTCGTGGTGAAAGAGCCAAATCAGGGGCGGATCAAGGAATTCCGTTAAAAGAGGGCGCGTTTACAAAATTAAAGGGGAGGGGGCGCACGCACCCCTCCCATTTTTATTTTTCTTTCTTTTGTTTTAACAAAAAATAAAGGGGGGGGGGGCGGTGCCGTCTTCCCTGGATCCGCCACTGCAAATAAAAAAACGGTCGTAATCTCATTTTAAAGACATATTCAATTATCTATATAGCAGTGTCACAAAATGTAAAGTATGGGCTTTCCCCGCCAATTTCGTAAAAATGCTCCGTTTTCATTTTATGTGCACTCAATTTCGTATGTTTGAAGTAGCGCAGTGACTTTGGTCCAACGATTTCACGTTTAATATGTTTTCAAAATCGTTTATATGGCACCCAAATTAGTGGTTACAAGTTCAATTCGGATGTGAGCATTCAATTTTGTGTTTGGGCATGGATTTCAAAGTTTGTGCATTCAAATTAGTGCGATGGGCTCGATATGCACTGAAAAGCACTTTCAATTTCGTTTTTAAGCAAACTATTTTCACAATATTGAGCATTCAATGTCGTTACATAGGCCTCCTACGTTAATAAATAGGCAAGAGTAATTATATCCAGCTAATCGTTGATTGTGACTTTTACCTTTTATCTTGCATTTCATCATCATTCATAATTCAATCAGCATTAAATTTGTTGAACATCCACATTGTTTTCTTTTGCTAACCATGTTAAGGTTCAATATATAAAATCCTATTTTTTGTTTATGTCACCTCATGGCTGTCTTTATATCTAATTTCCATATCTTTATTTTCATTAACACCATAATGATTATGTTTACAATCTTCATTTTGACATATAGTTATCTTAATGATCGTCATACAACTTTCTATATTCTTCATCTTATAATATAGGCCTACTTATTTGCATCATCTTGTGTGATTCACATGTTGTTATGTAAACATTTGTAACATTCATTTCAAACCGCAGTACAACTCAAGGGGCGGATTCAGGAATTCTGTATAGGAGGGGGGGAGCGCAACCAATATTTCTGTTGCCACTTCCGGGTTTCATTTCATTTTTTTCTTTTCATTTCTTTTGTTTTTAACGAAAAATAAGGGGGCGGCGTCCGCCGGTTGTGCCCCACTGCAAGTATAGGTCTAATGTACCTTTTTCATGGACATTCAGCAGGTTTAATTTGAATGCTCCTTTTATGAACTTGTTTGCCCATATCCGAACTTGAATACTCGGAAAGAGCTGGCGACAGATGGAGACGAAGTTGAATATCCATTGCCGACTTTTTTTTTTTTTTCGCATTGCGAAAACGGTTGCCAAATATTATTACACTGTAGTCAGTTTGAACGAAGAATAACTGTATTTTGTAGTAACACCAGTTGGTGTGGTCCCCTATTGAAGCTGGACGGGTGTTATACCATTGGAATTAACACCACCAATATCAAATCAACACCATGCGGTGTCATTATTGAATTATAGCGCAGTGTCAAAAATATCACCAGCCACAGTGTCAAATTAACACCACGAAGTGCCAGGCGAACACTTTTTAACACCGTCACAATACATTTTCTATAACCTGTGGGTGTGGTCCTCTATTGAAGTTTGATCGGTGTTAGATTTAACACCCATGGTGTTAAATCTAACACCGATGTTCTTACAGTGTATAACTCATGTGTTTGTTCAGATTGAAAGAGCTATCAACCAAATTTATTCGTATTCATATAATTGATGACAAACTGAATCGGAAAATGCATACAATTTACCTCAATCTTCTCTCTAGGAATGTAGATATTATGATAACAAATCAAAGTCTTTTCTTCCAAGTATAGCATTTTGGCCATGCTGTACTAACATTGTCATGCTTAAACTATGGTGTACTAGCTTGGGGTGCTATGGACAGCCAAAATTCGCTTAGAAAAATTTTTGCTTATTTAAAAGAGAGCTGTTAGGATTATTTCAGCAGCAAATGCACGTGCTCATACTGATATGCTGTTTTATGTATAGGAATAATATTTTGAAAATACAAGATATTTATTTATTGTATTTGGCATCCCTCATGTATCAGATCAATAATGGTGATGTGCCCCACGCAATAGCGTCCATGTTTGTTCATAGAGTACACTATTGTACAAGACAGGCTGCCCTATATCATCTCACATCAGTCAGAACCCAACTCAGAAATAACCTGTCGCATTGGCAGGCCCAAAATACTGGAACTCTCTGTAATCCTCTTTTAGACAGGCCATTAGCCTATCTGTATTTAAACGTATAAGATGAAATCTTATTTTCTTGACAGATGAATCCTGATGCTTTTGTATTACTGTTCATGAACTTTAGATGAAAAACTTGCATAGTTGAAAATATATAAACTTCAGTGCTCAATGTGAGTCCGCCAAAAATGGCAAGTTATGGGACCTTTCTTGTTACTGTATACTGAGGTTCTACTGTACAAAAGATTTGTGTGACGTACAGCTTGTGCCAAATATTTTGACCTTGCTACAGTGTACTGAAATTTGAAATTGTACGATTTGTTTACACACTTTGAAATTTGTCAGAGGGAATACATACATGTGTTTCCATCGTTGATAAAGTTTCACAAATTGTAAATTATACATGTATTAATCTCTAAATAGAACTGAGTGTTAAATTAACATCTCCATGAATAATTAGATACCTAATCTGCTGTACTGGTTTAAAAAATGTTTTAATGATTAATGCTGAGCTACATCATAGTTAAGCACTGGATATCTTGTAAATCATTGCCTTTATTTCACCCTCTTTACTCTTGTCCCTGTAACCGTGTGTCCAAGTCCAAGTTCAATTTTCCCCATTATTCAATCCCTTATTCTGTTTAAATACATTGAACATCCGTCAGTGTGCGGCATTCCCCCCCCCCCCCCCCCATAATTATCATTTTATCTCCGCATACATATTGCAAATAGATTTCAGGCTGAAATTTTCAGTCTTGTTTACCTGGGCCCCATTTCATAAAAAGTTGATATGATAGCAACTTTTGATGGAATGACAATTGTCATAGTAACGACAAGAATCCAGCTTCCTGATTGGCTATCGCCATTGGAAGTTGCCATTCCAGCAAGAGTTACCAGCCTAACTTCTTTTATGAAATGGGGCCCTGGTGGCTCTTGATGCTGATTCTGTTTTTTCTTTTCTTTCTTTCTTTTCAAAAATAAAATAGAAATGATGGGGGAATTGCGTTAAAAGCCGCCAGAACCTATTATCAAACAGTTTGTATGATTTTGTAAATAGGAGTTTCTGCAATTTACAAGCATCAAATGCTTCTCAGCAGGTCTCCTATTTTTTTTTCCATACACCTGATGTATAAATATGTTAAGTCTCTTATCAGCTATTTGTCATGATTGTCAAATTATTGATTTTTGTCTTTTCGCCCAATATTAGAATTTTGTAATTTGTTATTCTTTGGGGAATTGAACAAATAAATTGAAAGGATATGAAATTGTAGGTGCCTATGCTGACACTACAATATTTACATCACAGCCAAAATTTCGTAATTCGTCGCGGCGCGGGAATTTTGATCACGAGTTGCGCATGCTCTGTAGCTGTTCAAAATGGCGGCTTCTTCGCAGTTCCATGTGACTCTCTTATCAATATGTTTTCTAGTCTTCATGATAGATATTTCGTCTTGTGGTGCCCACAAGCTGAATGTTCCAAGGATAATGCTTCCTTATTTTGCCACGACGCCCATAAATTTCACCCTAGAAGGCAGTGACGGCTGCTACTCTTGGTATGGATTGTATGTTCTCGTTCGAAATGTGTGTGGCAGTAGCTGGCCTAGCGGAGACCGTTGGCGTCGGGCCGGTATCGGGCTTTGTCTCGGCTTGCTCGGTCCTCGCGCAGCGCGGCGGCGCGGCGGCGCGGCGCGAGAGGGCTGGCCGACTTGTCATCCATGTCATGACCATGATGACGATTCGATTATAACGATTGGGCATGATTTGCAGCGTTTCAAGCATTCTGATCGAGGCATTGACTTGTTTAAACTTTGTGAACGAGAAGCTTAAAAAGATGTAGTTCTCGTTAAAAAAAAAAAAAAAAAAAAAATTTTATGTAATCTGACATCCACGCACTTATGCATACACTGTATTAAGTCGCGAACCAACGACGAGATTATCCTGATGTCGACCGGGAGATCACAGGACTACCTCACTCCCGTATACCAGATGATGATGATGATGACGTTATTGTGGAAGAAAAACGATCGAGATCATTTCATAAGCAGATAAGACTAGAATCTAGACGTTGTCTATTCATTTTTAGCTACAGCTAGTAAGATTGTTACTATGTTAGTATAAAAATGTCTTTGACTTTACCTACGGCTACGCAATCGACAGTGTACATTCCAAGTAAGTTTGGAATGGATCCCAGGTCACTTTGATATAATCTGATAATGCAATGGGGAATGAGATAGCTGATAAAATTAATTATTAAAGCGGCCAAAAACGCTGTAAAAAAAGGAGTTTAAATTTATCATGTTTATGTACAAATGTAGAAACAAAGAACAAGCTAAACAAGAAAGAAATAATATAATTAATATGTTAAAGATGATTTTTATGGAAAATGGCAAACTAACCGTTAGATGGGATAAGACAGACTCTCCTCAAGAGAATCCCAAAAAGTGGAAAAAATATATAAATTTACTTCTTACCTATTGATGTTCGTTCAGCAAGCCAAAACTGGCATCCATTTTACATTGTTGCAGAATAAACAACCAGGGACTGAATGATGTGTGTATAAAACTTGATAAACATGACAGGATTTTGTGAAGTTTGTGCTGTTCCTGAGACGGTTGAACACTTTTTACTTGTTTGCCCTAGTTTATAATAGCAAGAGCTACTTGTATGTTAGCAGCCAAAACAGAAACAAAGGCATCAGCATATCACCTATTATGTTTGTCAAAGTCTTCCTTTCTTTCTTTTTATTCTTCTTTCTTTCTGCCACATTTTGTGTTGTGAATATCTCGACATTGACATAACGGAATAACATGAAATGTTCTGTCAACATATCTCATGACAATATCTAGCCACAATAACATTTTCATGACAACATATCTCTGACATCATCTAGGTGCCATTTTGTGATTTTCTAACAATGTCACATGATCAAACATAACTTCATAACTAAATGTCATATCTGAATCATTTTCGGTGGACATAAAGTTCAGGTCACGCTTAATCTTCCTTTTCTATGCTAATTACCCAGGTTATCATTACGCGCGTGTATGCGTGCGTCCAAATTTTAAAATGCTTAAAACGACTTCCCAATGGGAAATCTTGAAGTTTCAGACAATTTTAAGCATTTCGCGCGTACACGTCCGTCCGCGCATTTTCGCGCGCACAGCGTGTAAGCAACATGAAAATGCACATTTTTTGACTGATTTGGATTCCTGATACATTAAGTAACAATATCCATTGATTTCCAATCGATTTTGACCTATAACAAAGGAATGCGCTTGCGTCAAAGTTGAAATTCCGCTTGCGCGTCTATGTGCAAATACAGTGAAAAACATGTCTTTGTTTATTTCGCCATAGCTCTTTAAAACGCAGGGTGACCCTATGTTTTTATTGCATATTACAAAAGCATATGAATTGTAAATAACATTTCAAGTATCAATATTTCCATGAATACATTATGACGTCATCATATCATCATCTAAAATAAAAAAAAATGGAATTAATTTTTTTAAGGAACTGTTTCTGACATTCATTTGCTCGTATCTCTGTTGTTTTAGTGCAATATTATCCCATATTCAAATATGTTGTACTTTGAACATTTGCCTTTCAAGTCCATGTCATGGTTTTGAAATTTGATAACGTCATCATACTGGAAATTGTGATTAAAGGTAAAAAGGTAAAATCAGACAAGATTACGTGTATTGTCTATGGGAGGTGATTTATTTTAAACCATGCATTGACTTGACAACGTTTAAGCACCTTTACCTTAGCTGATTTTGCTCCATTTCCTCTGAAACTTAAGTATGTTGTAGCTGAGACAATAAGCTGCAGTAATCATGCATTTTATTCTTTTAAATCTCCTCATTAGGTTGACAATTTTGCAGCTTAAAGGGGCCCTGAAATCCAAATGCATGTTGATCTGTGTTGATTTATAATACTCTCAACATCACTTTTGCGGTGAAACGAATATCTAAAAACATTCCATATATTTTTAATGATTTTTTATTTTATTTTTCTTCAGATTACTTGGGAACGCCCACAAAAAATCCTTCCAAACCAATCAATATTCATATTCTTGAGATGACATCATCTGTCAATCATTGCTAAAGTGCTGAAATGTTTAACAAAAGACATTGGAATGCACCTTCCCCTGAACTCAGCATAACTTGCATGTTCCCTCGCCATGTCTTTTGTTAGTCACATTAATATGACAGAAACATGCAAGTTATGCTGAGTCGAGGGGAAGGTGCATTCCAATGTCTTTTGTTAGACATTTTGGCACTTAAGCAATGATTGACAGATGATGTCATCTCAAGAATATGAATATTGATTGGTTTGGAAGGATTTTTTGTGGGCGTTCCCAAGTAATCTGAAGAAAAATAAAAGGAAAAATCATTAAAAATATATGGAATGCTTTTAGATATAATATTCGTTTCACCGCAAAAGTGATGTTGAGGGTATTATAAATCAACACAGATCAACATGCATTTGGATTTCAGGGCCCCTTTAAAACTTAAACTGAGAATGGAATGTGGACGAAACGATTCCTGATTCATCTTTCACATATAAGCTTACGTTCCTCATATTTTCTCGTTGAGACGTATAAAGGCGACGTCTCAGAGATGTGAGGTTGCACATGTTCGGGTTCGAACCCCACAAGAGCACGAAACAAAATTCTTATATCTTTTACTTTTTTTCTTCAATGGACTATTACACCTTCGGCCATGTAGAAATCATGTTCGCATGTAAACGCACCTATATGCACCACACACACGCACTCACACAATATCCCTTTGTTTTGTGTTGGAGACCACATTGCTTGCGACTGCTGCAAAATTTTGCAGGCTTGGTTTGCCAAACTGATCACAGTATATAATGATGATGACTAATATGTTGTACTTTGAACAATTGTCTTTCAAGTCCATGTCAGTGTTTTGTAATTTGATGACGTCATCACACTGAAAATTGGGATTAAAGGCAAGGTATCAAAATCAGTCGATTTTACATGTTTTGTCTACAGGACGTATTTTTTCCCAAGTTGCCAGAAATGGCGTACCACCATTAGTTGTTACAAGGCCACATTACTGTCTAGCAATACATGTTCACGCGGCCACGTTTGTTGAGTGGGCATTGACTTTTTGCCCTGTTATATCTATACGTTGTTTTTTTTTTTTGTCTTACCATTTCCATGGATGTTCCGTGGCCGCGTGGTTAGAGTAACTGTTTCGCATGCACGCATTTGAGGGATCGATGCTCGCAGGACACTTTTGTTTTTTATTATTGTTTTAAAACTCTTTTCAGATAATGTTTCGTATTCCCATTCTTTTCGTTGTCGACCACGTATGACCGGTATCTAATATCAACCCAGCGTATCACCAACTCGTCTTCAGTGACGAGTTTCATGTCTCGTTTTTTTTAATAGTAGTATTTAACAATTGTTACTATTTGTGTCTTGCATCAGATTTCTGAGTCTTGGTTTAGATCTAACCGTGTTAGACCTCATTTTCCATTATGGTACATTGGTAGTCATGAGAGCCCATAGCACTATAGACACCGCCGGCGCCATGTTTTCAAAAGTGGGGGGGGGGGGGGGCACTTACTGGGTTTCTTCAGCTGACAAGCCAAAAAAAAAAAAAAAGGTTTTCACTTGGTGCAAAAACAAAGGCTTATAGTGCTCACACTTCAACATTTCTATCCACTTCTTTCTAGTACCACTTGCACTAAAGATAAAAAGTGGGGGGGGGGGGGGCCCAAAGTGGTGACATCTTACGTATTCCTTTGTATGGTGCAAAAAAAAAAAAAATATATTGTTTTGTCAACTTTGACAGAACCAAAATTTTCTTTGATGTGGCTAGCTATGATTTAGATTAAGGTCACCCATTGTACAGTGTGACAGTTGCTTTCAAAAAGACCAAGGAAAGGGATATATAGAAACAAAATAATCATAAGTTATCAGTTTTATCTGTTTTGTTGTATCTGTCAACAGGCATTCCTTGCGGCCTGAGGTGGCTTCTGTGCAGCCAATTGATCTTGAGGGTGGAAGTGGATGCTCCCATAAAGCCCTGGTCACTGCTCTCTCTACCCACTCTACTCAGATGACCAGTGTTGTTTTTGCAGAAGAAGAGGGTAAATTCTCTACCCTTAAGCAATGCATAAACATCCTGCTTGATGGAATTGATAGTAGTTTTAGGAATGTATTGATGTGACTAGATGACTGATTTTTTTATTTTATTTATTTATTTATTTATTTATTTATTTATTTATTTATTTATTTATTTATTTATTTATTTATTTATTTATTTATTTATTTATTTATTTATTTATTTATTTATTTATTTATTTTTTATTTTTTTTTTATTTTATTTTTTTTTTTAAATTTGGAAGTTGTACATGGTTTTATCCCATATGTATAATTGTTGACCAAATTGCTTCTAATTGGTCACTTGAGCTAACTACTATTTTCCATCATATTTTATTTGTTAAACTCTGTTTTTTTTCTGCGTTAAAGCATAATCCATGAGTTTCTTGTTCTATAAACTGAAGCATTTTATCATGTTGGCATATGCAGTCATTAAAACTTGATATTCCATATGCATTGTACTTGATTGTAAGAGCAGATAAATACCAGTTGGATAGAGTTCCTATGTGCAATTCACTTACATTTGCTGCTGGAATTGATTATTTCTTATCTTCTTCTTTTGGTGCCCAGCGGATATAAACTGTTTTAAACATAGCAAACTGCATTGTGTCAGTTTTTCATTTCTTAGTGACATGCAGTGAGACAAAGACCATTGACAATGTTTGATCTGAGTGTGTGCATTCCAGTTTGTCTGAAAATCTGATCTTGTATTTCCCCAAATGTTTTTTGCACATCATCATATAGTTCCTCTTTCATTGGTTCTTTAAGTGTTTGTTCTAGATACTGAATTATATCCAAAAGGATTACTAAAAAAATAGGAGTATGTCTCAATATCCCTGTCAACTTTGTACTAAATATAAGAAAATCAGCGTAGAGCAATTATCATTGCCTAATGTGGCTATGAAGAGATTATTTCTTTGTTCTGTGCTCTTTGTAATACAAATTTCTCGGTGCACAGGAAGTGGACAGGTTATCAGATGTGACGTGATTGTGGACAACATTGACATGATTGACATTGTCACCACTACCCGAGTTCTCTACTTGGGAGACTCGCCGGAGGAGTTTGAGGTTCGAGCACTGGACGATGAAGGTCAGTGATGGAAAACAATCAGCCTCATGGGTGGAAAGGCAAATAAACACACAAAATAGTTCACAGGAAGTGATAGGTCCCTCATCATGCTAGCATGAATGACTCCACTATACTACAAAATTGTATGTGTAACCCAAGTCTTTGTAATATCATGTTTCAATCCTTACATAGCAGGACGTATTGTCAGCTATGGCATATTTGCTGAATTATACAAATGCAATCTCTGTGACGATATTTATACAATTGTAGTGAAATCCATATTGTGCTGGACATTATCAAGATTAGATTTTGGATGAGGTTGTGACATGAGAAGAACATTGACTATCTTAATCTTCCTCCCCACCCTACCACTTGTTTTACAATTGTGATAAAACTCCTGAGAATAATTCAAAACCTATTTCTGGATATAGATCATGATTCTCGTCTAAATGATATGTACCATGTTTGACTTTCAAAAGATGATTTTAGCAACGTCTTTACATACAACCAGTAGTACACTTACAACCACTAATGCAGACACGAATATGCTTGTTGTTATGATATCTTTATTCTGCTCTCTGAAGAAGAAAAAAGGAAGGTGTTGAATGGTTATTGATATTTCTTAAAGTGCATTGCAATGTGTACTGAGAAACCATGAGAGGAAGGAAAATGTCTGAAGAATGCCCTTTTTTTTTTTTATTTCTACCCTGCAGTTGTAATGAATGGAGTGAGGAATACTTTGTAGAGTCTAATGCAAATTCAAAGTAAAAGTGATCCCTCATTAGTAGGCTACCTTGGTAAACCAATGCTCTGATAAACATTGGACTCCTGTTTTGTACAGTTTTGGTAACTGATAAATAAGTGTATTTGATGTTGGCATTGTAGGTAATACCTTCAGTAGTTTGGAGGGCTTGGAGTTTGAGTGGACTCTGCTCTCAGACTATGAGGCTGACAATGCTGTTGATGCCAAGAGCATTTTGAGGTAAGTGCATTCATTTCTCTCCACATCTTACACTAAGCTGGAACACTACAGGCATGGCTACTGCCTTACATTCACAGGACCGAAAGTTGAATTTCATATGTATATGATGAAGATGTGTGAGTATTTTGTCTCAATACTATGTTACATGTGATTGCCGAGTGAATGTTTTTGTTTAGTGGTGTAACTGGGACTAGAAAACTTGATATCATTTGTAGAAGTCTTGGTTCATATCTGTAACAGGATTGTCCAGTTCAAGGATCTGCCGTATGATCCACCGGCATACATCAGTGCCATGGAGTCCAGGGGAAAACAAGGAGACAAGATCCTCATTGAAGGTCTCAGGGCGGGCTCTGCCAAGGTTGGAGTCAGACTGAAATCTGCAGGATTTAAGGTAAGATGCATGATCCTAAATATGTGAAGAAATGTTTAATTACAGCCAAGTACAATTGATAATGTAGACTTTGTGGCACCAGACCGTAGATATTTCCCATGTCACATAAGGACAATTGGGGGTGACAATTTTGTCTTTTAGTATAATCTAATTCGTAATTTTTTGATGAAAACAGAAACCCCTCATTCATATTTCATAAGTTTTGGTCTTCAAGCCACCACTTGTGCTTTCTTGTCTTTCTTTCATGTAAACTAACTGCTTCTGTACAGTGCTACCAACTAGTAGTGAATTGTAACAGTTCAAGTGCGCGCAACTGTGATGTGCGAAAATGAACAACATGAACAATGCAACTAAATACAACGGTAGTATTGACCTCATTCATGTAATATGGGATATATTGCATGGTTGATTGACCAATCAGATTACAGAATTCACCATCACTAAAAGATAAACACATCAGGGAATACTTTCCCTGGTATCACATTGCAATTTGCAATGCATTTTTTGTATGACTGCTACAGCAGGTTTTTAACATAGGACTGTACAGAACTTTGTTTAAGGTATTTTCCCATTGATCAAAACTACTAATCAAGTTTGAGAATTATAAATATTCCCTGCATATGTATCATCACTTCCACACAATGTAAAAGTACTGACCTTGTGTTGGCAGAAGGATTTTTTTTCTTATTTTTTGCTTTCATCTTTGTTTTTTACTTTATGTTCATTTGTTTTCTTACTTTTCTAGGATGTGAAACAGAGTGTTGTACGTTTGATAGTGATTGACCATCTGACCCTGAATCCAGCTCAAGATATCTACATCCTGGTCCATGCTTACGTCAAGTACACTGTGGAGAAAATCAGACAAGGAAAGACAACCAGTAAGTACCAAGTGTTTTCATACAACCTTGAAGCATTTGAAGATTTCATAAATGTGTTGCTATGTGCTGGTGTGATGAAAGCGTGTTTCATGTTAATGTATGACATTGTGGACAACAGTCTGGATATTATATCTTGTAGACTTTCTTAACAGATGACTTAACGTGACTGGAATACTAGTATTGTATTGGTGCACTCTGAACACAAGACAGAGAGAGAGAGAGAGAGATGATATGCTACATTGTACTGTCATATTGTTAACTTCTTTTCTCTTTTTCAGTTGTGCCGATGCCATCAGCCCAGTACCGATTGGCCCTTGGGAATACCTCAGTGGCTTCCCTGACTGAGAGTTCATCAACTGTGGTTGGCCTGGCACTGGGTCACACACAGATCATGCTTCAGGACAGGAGTATCCTTTTCTTTGGTCATGATCTTGGGTCAGATGTCCCAAATTTACCCCTGAAATACCATAAAATGAGTGGATCCCAGAAAACCTAAGAGCAGACCTGGGGGTGTTTCATCAACGTTAGTCAGTGCTGACAATTTCAGCAAAATCCTTGGTTTTGGTTGGATGAGATGCTCTGGTCACTGACTGTTACTATGGTGATTGTCAGCGCTGACTAACGTTGATGAAACACCCCCCAGATTAGACCAGCTTGCTCAGCAAGTTGTGACTGAGAATGTAGTTAGGAAGCCTTTCAATTTATGAGATGGTCATTGCACGATAAGTGCAGGCTTTTGTATTGCCTCTTGAGTTGGTGTATGACCATGTTTCAGAAAGTCTAAAAATAAACTTTATTGGTACTTGAAGGCCTCACATGTATTTATGGTTTGGTCAGAAGAGTCAAGAACATTGTGAAGGGTGTATAGTTTTGATTTCTGTATATCTTGAGTATGATCAAGTACTTGCATGTTTGAGTGTGTTTGCAGTGAATTGATTTTAACATTAGCATTTTCCAAACTTTATGTATGTAGAAATTTGCAGTGTTTCTGAGGATGGATACAATTTGGAGTTTTGTAGCTAACAGTAAAGCTCATTTTCATGGATAAAGTGGAGCATATATCTTTGGTAACACTTAAAGTATGCTGGAATATTTGTCATGTCTCTCATGAGCTTTGAAAGGAAAAGAATGAAGGAAAGAAGAACTGAAGATGTAAACACTTTGTGTGTTTGTCCTTAACATGACTGTGAATGACAGGCTTCAAAGACTTTAAGGGTTTCAAAGACAGTCTCCCATCAGCCAACGTCTATGTCATAGAACCAGCATACCTAGGTGAGTGTCACATCAGTGTATATAATCATCCCATGTAAACTAGAAATGGTACAGTTTTGGTTGAGATGGGGCATTAGGTTTTTAACTTTCTTGTAAGACTGTGAGAAAACTACTTAAAAAACTATGAAAAGCATATAATTTTATGAGGAATTCAAAGTTTATTTGATGAAAATCATATAAGAGTATTATAGATGAATTCAAAGTTTATTTGATGAAAATCATTTTTCAAATGGCCGAGATACCCCAAAACAGTCATCCTAATAAAAGGTGGGTCTCATCTTTTATTAGGACCACTTTGTTTTTGGATATTTCAGTCATTTCAGAACTGATTTTCATAAAATAAACTTTGATTTTCTTTTAGAATTGTATGCTTTTTCATATTTCATAAGTAGTTTCTCATATCTCACAAGAAAAAGAAAATCTGAAACCCCTTTGCAACCAAAACTATACCAATCCTTTATCGTAACAGCAGATATTAGAATCAGTATTGACAGAATTCATTATTGAAAAGGGCTCTGGTGTAAAAGCTCCTTCATGTCAGACTGCCTTTTGATCAGCTGAGAATATTCGTACAGTGATGTTGGTGGGGAAAATGGCTACTTTGCAGTACCTTTTAGCTGTTCAAGGATGGTGCATCATTTTATCATAGAAATACAAGCCTGCAAATTTTCATGTTGACTTTATGTGATTATCATATTTATGTTGTCCCATTCCAGGATTTGTGATTGTACCAGGAGAAAACTGGGTGCTTGAAACAGGGCGTTACTATGAGATCACCATTGATGTGTATGACAGGGACAGTAATAAGATGTTTCCCTCTGATATACCGGTAAGTGAGACTAGTGTAAAATTACAGATGGTGTGATAACTTAGCCACAGTGAGTCATGGATATCATGGATAATAGTGCGTAGTAATGAATAAGATTATCTTTGATAAAGGCCCTGTCACAGTACAGCACATAGAGCAAAGTTGTGCCAAGTGTACAGATTTTTACTTCAAAATTTGACTAAGTCCAGGTATGCTCCATTTCACATTGATTCCCCCATGTGAAATTTGTTTCTAATCAGTCTTATCAACAACAGTAAAGAAGGTGCACATTAATGATTCCAGAGGAGCACTGTAGCAGAATCCCTTTATTATTTGTGTATATTTTTCTTTATGGGACCGTGCTTATTTTGTCTGTACAAGAAGTATTTTGTATAAGTGATGTAGCTGTAAATAACATGTATCATTCACTTCATAGTCATCCTTCCCAGACACTGCATCCATCTCACAGCCACCCTTCTGTTCTCTAGCTTCATCTCACGGTCAACCATTAATCTTTCTACATGCTGATAAGCCACATTCTGTTCCCACTTCCTTTAGCTCCCCCCTGCCTTCTGGTTTTCACGCCATCTCATAAATAGAAAAATGTATAGAAATGTGAACACTTGATGTAAGGCGTAAATTGTAGTATAATAGTGGAGAAAAATGAATAAAGAAATGAACTTGCATTTTGACTCCAAAAAAAAACGACTGGGTCCAGGCATCTAGCATACACACAAACATAAAAATGCTCTTGTCTTATTCTTCCTCAGAATATTAGGATAGAGACAGTGTTCCCACCAGAGTATTTTGAAGTAATCAGCTCCAGCCAGAACGGATCCCACCACTATGTGAGGACAGTTCAGAGTGGAGTGACGGAGATTGATGCTGCTCTCGTTGCCATGGTGAAACCTGTAAGTGTATTCACCAGGATTGTGATTATTGCAGCTTTTGCTGCCAAGGAAAGGTGTCATTGATTTTGAAACAGTATATCAGAGCTTAATGTATTTGATTGTATAAGCTGTTACTTTCGTGAGGGTTTAATTTTTGCAAATTTCGCGAATCACTTTTGGACTGCGAATTTAACAACACACGAAAATGCGCTAGGGTAATCGTGCACTTTTGTTAGCATTGGTGTCCATTCGTGAAAACAACATCGCGTGAAAATGCCGTGATCTCCTCATTCGTAAAAATATATGTACGCAAAAATAACAGCTTATACAGTATCACAGGAGCTAAGTTTTTGTGGAAGAATGGGGTCCAAAGTTCAATATGTATGTAGAAATGTAATTCCAAGATGCTTGGTGACTATAATTGCCATTACCAATCTATGCTTGTTCAGGTTTTCGCCGTATCTTCAAATGCATTGATTTAAAAAATAAGTGACAATGGGTTGAATTTTGATAGAGAGGTGTACTTTACTTATTCCTACGTACTCATTTTCACGTGCCCATGCTCTTGATTCAGTCAGAGTAGAAAAAAGCCCAAACCATTCTTTCTTTGTCTCTTCCTGTTAGGATGGAGAGTTGGCCAAGTTTAAAGTGCCAATCAAAGAGACCCAGGAGGCAGAGATCTTTGACCCCATAGAGGTCAGACCAGAGTATGTAGCCTTTGCCTACCAGCCTGGCCAACCGGGATATCAGTTTCCTCTCAAGGTAGGTCAGAGGTCATGCTTTATTCCCACAATTTTCAGACACACAGATGCAAGAATGTTGACTGCTCTGCTCTGAGCTTTTTAATTATTTGTACAGTCGCACTGTATTTATTATTCATGCAAACAGAGCATTATACATGTACATCTCTTTTAAGGTATGTCTGTAGTTCTCTTGCAGATGAAATATTGAAAAAAAAAAATTATCCTAGTTGATACTTTCTTAAAAAAGTTCCTCTCGTTACATATGTTCTTTCCAGTTTCATATATACAATGATTGATTGATTTTACGACCATATGAAATGACACACATTTTTGAATTTGACATGTTTTATATGACTGCTTCAAAGATCAAAGCAATGACAAGGACTTCTTGCAAACATGATCTTCCTTACCCTTTGAAAGGGACAATCTCATTCATTCCCATAACTGGACTTCTTTCCTGTAAATAATTTTCAGGCCACTGGTGGCACTGGTAGCTATGTCTGGTCATCATCCAAGCGTGCAACAGGGACGGTCAATGTGCATGGTCTGGTCACCACTGGGGACACTCCAGGAATGACCAATGTCACAGCAGCAGACAACCGTAACCCTTCACACTATGGACTGAGCAGAGTAAGTGACCTGCAATGGAAGATAACTGTAAAGCAGAGACCTGACACTGTCCCAAGCTAATTTCAGTTAATGTTACTACATGCTATTTAGATTCCACGCTAGTTTATTTAGAATTTTTTGAAAGTGAGATGAAGATTCCTTCTTGTAATTGAAAACCAGCAGCGGATATTCCAAGCAGATTTTAAACCATGTTGTGTGTATCTTTTTCTTACATTTGTCTTTCCTTCAGACTTCGATGAATCTTTCATGTAATTAACAATCATAGTCCATTGTCCATTTTTGTTTTATATGCCATTAATTCTCAGAGCAAGTAAAATATAGGTGGAAGTATATTTACAACAAATCCCCCCCAAAAAAGAACATTTGTTGAGTGGTGGAAGAGATACATACATGTTATTTAAGGGCAAACTGACAACAGCGCATTGATTGCTTTTGCAGGTGTACCTCCTGCCTCCCTCCAAGATGGCTTTCCTGGACTCCCCTGTGGAGGCAGTGGTAGGATCCACTCTTCATCTTCCGCTGGGAATGGAAGCTTATGTTGATGGCAGTGAGTTCAATTGATTAAAGCTTCTCATGCCATGTTGACAAAAATAGTCAAATTTATAGCATGTAACTTATGAAGGAACTACATGATGTGGTTACATAATACTACTTTGATTAACTGCTACATGTAATGTCTACTTCATAAAATGAATGTATACCAGTGATTGTATCAATATTCACTAGTAAAATGCATTGACAAAGAAACAGAATTCTGCACCCTTGAATGCCAGGAAAAATTACTGATTGTTATAAAAGAGCAGACACAACAAAATTTATTTGTGTCATGGTTTTTACAAATCATTGTTTTCCTTTCATTGACTTCCATCCAGATAGATAAATACCATGAAGTTTTCTGTATTAATAATGATAATTAAATGCTCTTCAACAACGAGATATTGACAAAACATCAATTTGGACCTTTTGTTCCGAGAGGGGGCTTGAATGGAAACATCTGCCTTCCAGTCTTTGCTTACAGATGTATTTGTGTGAAAGTGGACTCATTGTTGAATGAATGTCTGTCAACACTTTGTTTCACAGGAAAAGAGAAAGTGATGTTGACTCACTGTGGTTCTCTACCCCTGACCACTCTGGTGGCCGACCAAAGCATCTTCCAGAAAACTAATGGTAAGAAGGCGTCTTCATGTGAATTCATATGTTATAATTATTAGGAAATATACTGCCCTGTCATGTTCCAGGTTGTTTATATGTTTATATATGAAATGTCAGTGATGCGTGTTGCAAATTAGATGATATTAAAAATATCATCTGAAGAATTATGTGTGTTTGATTGTGAAATACTTCACATACAATATCAAACAGGTAATGCGTCACTCTCGTCCGAAATAGGGCCACTTACCATCACTCTACCATTAGCAAGTACTTAAATCCCCCATGGACAAGCATGTATGTGTAGACTGAAATTTGTGTATCTTAAGTAGTAATCAAGTTTGATTATGTTATTCTTATAAATTTATCGGCTAATTTTTGTTCATCACCACTATAAATATTCCTTGCATGATGTGCTTAAAGAATGAGTTGATATATGTGATGCTCAATCACTTTCTATGTGAACATCAGGAGATGACACATTTGAAGCAGTGGAGGGATCATGCACCACTCTCCATGTGAAGGCCCTAGCAGTAGGCCACACCCAGGTTACCGTGACACTCCAGCAAGGAGGAGCTAAACTACAGGCATCTGTCACCATTGCTGCCTATGCACCCCTTGAGGTACAGCTGTTAGGCCATGGGTTTGTTACCCATGCTCTCAGCACATGCTGATACTACCATGTGTGTCATGAAATGAAGTGTGAATGAAATATTTTGCCCTGAAGTGTACAAGAAGAACAGCAGGCTCGTTTTTTCATTAATTCTTAACTGGACACCATACAGGGAATGGTTTTACCCTCTCCTTACCCCTCTCATGGCCACTAGCTCAGAATGTTATTGAAATCCTGTACAAACAAGTTACTGGAAGGTAATGAAAGAGGTAATATCCTTTGCGGAGTTTGGAATGTCTTAGTTCTGTTGTGGGATACTGACTTACGATGAACTTTTTATTGCATGCAACCACTATCAGATGAGATAAATTTATTACTCACATCTCAAAGAAAGTGTTGTTGAAGCATGGATTAACCCTAAAAGGGCCGGGGGGGGGGGGGGAATCCGCCCCCCCCTCGACGTTTCGCGCTATAATTCTGTAACGCGAGAAGGCCCCATCGCGAGGCTTCTTGACTTTCTTCGTTCAAGTCTCGCGCAACTTTTGAGACCAAATTTGCAACGTCCGCGCATACTTTTGCGAAGCCACGCCCATTTTTGTAACGGAATGTCGCTCCAAAACGGGCACAATTTTGTGATTTTGTGTACATTTCCTATGGAAAACAGTGCTCTGTCATGAAAGGCATAAAAACCTGATTATTTTTACAATTAATCACTTTCATTGATCAATTTTGTGCTAATTATGGTAGAAAAGTGGTCAGTGACAATTTCCAATGAAAAAACAAAGAAAAAACAAAAGTTGAAAAACAAAGAAATACATAAGAAATTCTGAAAACAATAAAATACATAAGAATTGAAATGAGTTTTGGAAGTTTTTGTGATGTACAATTGTTGAATATGCTAAAACAGATTTACAGATCAAAAATTAGACTCTCAATGCTTTTAATTAAGCTAAAATATCACCTTGAGCTTAATTTGCATAATTAATTAATTAAAATTAGAAATTGATTGTTTCAAAAAATCTTATGACACAATCTTGTAGATTATGACGCGGGTCTCACGCATGCAAAATTTCATCGCGATCGCACCACCGATGGCCGAGATCTCGGGGGGGGGGGGGCGGAATCCCCCCCCCCCGGTCTGAGCATAGCCAAAAAAGCCCGGCCCCTTTAGGGTTAATATGTAGAGATTTGCTTGTTTCATATAGAGAAACAATAAAACAGGTCTGCCTTGTCCTATTGAGCTACTTTGACCTAATATTTACAACTCTGAATTGAAAACAAGAAGCAGTTTTCTGTGTTTAGCATTGTGAAAAGGATTCCCTACTTTTATAATTCCCTTGGAACAATGGTGACTGTCCTTGGCGTAGGAGTCTGGAGAATTCATTCCCTAATAAATGTAACCAGGTTCTGTTTAAGGTGTAAGACATGTGAGTGCCTTACCTATCGGTATTCTGTCAAATCTTCACACCAGCCCCTTGATCCTGAGAGCATTGCTGTGGTTAGTCTGGCTGCTTCTAAGACCCTGGTCTTATCAGGAGGACCCCAGCCGTGGGTCCTGGACCCGTCGCGCTACTACCAGGAGCTGACGGCAGAGGAACCAAGTTGGGTCAAGTCCCAGCACATCAAGGGATACGGAGCTACAAGTGAGTGCTACCAACTTTTCTTCGATATTCTTTTTTGTATGGACAAGTAACAAAAAGTATATGTTTTAAATTCATAGCCTCAAATTGATTGCTGATTAAGAAGTTTCTAGAATTTCCTTTTTTACCTTTTGCGTATGTTCGTAGAACGGACTATTTAATATGCATTTAGCAGTTGGCCTATACAGTAGAGAGATCTCTTTTGTTGTCTCGCCCACCGGAGGTGAAGGCGAGACTAAGGGATCCAAATGGCGTCCGTCCGTCGTCCGTCCGTCGTCCGTCCGTCGTCCGTCCGTCGTCCGTCCGTCGTCCGCCGTCCGTCACAAATGTTAAAGTTTACCTGCAAGACTCTCTTATGATGCATAACTTGGCAACTGTTGCAGCAATGGCAGCCACACTTAGGTGATAGAAGCTCTAGGGGTATCTTCATGTTATGGTGTTGTCAGAGGTCATGTGATGATGTCAAAGGTCATTTTGAGGTCATATATTAAAGGGTATGTGCAAGACTCTCTTTTCTATGTTAAAGTTTACCTGCAAGACTCTCTTTTGACAAATAACTTCACTTAAGTTGCTTGGATTACAACCTAACTTGGGTCATAGATGCACTAGGGGTACCTTCATGTAATGGTGCCATTGGAGGTCACAGGATAAGGTCAAAGGTCATTTGAGGTCAAACGTTAAAGTTTACTTGCAAGACTCTCTTATCACATGTAACTCGACACATGTTGCTACAATGGCCATCAAACTTGGGTGATGGATGCACTGGGGGTACCTTCATGTTATGGTGCCGTAAGAGGTCACATGATAAGGTCAAAGGTCATTTGAGGTCATACGTTAAAGTTTACTTGCAAGACTCTCTTATCACACGTAACTCAGCACATGTTGCTACAATGGCAATCAAACTTGGGTGATGGTGAGAGATGATGTCTCATGGGAAGTTGAAGGTAACCACAAGGTCAAAGGTTGCAGACAGGGGTCAACGAACTTTTAGGGCCCAATGTTAAGTTTTTATGGCGCATTTCGTTTATGGCTCATAACTTTTGATCCCTTTGTCTGTTTGTGACCAAACTTGGATGAAAGATGTCCCTTGGGGAGGTCAAGGTCGTCACAAGGTCAAAGGTCACAGACAGGGGTCAGCAAACTTTTAGGGCCCAATGTTATGTTTTAGGGCGCGTTTTGATTGTGGCTCATAACTTTTGATCCCTATGTCCATTTGTGACCAAACTTGGACGGTAGATGTCCCTTGGGGAGTTAAAGGTCATCACAAGGTCAAAGGTCACAGAAAGGGGTCAACAAATTTTTAGGGCCCAGTGTTAAGTTTTTATGGCGCGTTTCGATTATGGCTCATTACTTTTGATCCAGTTTGTCCGTTTGTGACCAAACTTGGATGGTAAATGTCCCTTAGGGTGTTGAAGGTCACCACAAGGTCGAAGGTCATAAGCAGGTCAATTAACTTCTGGGAGTTATAAAAAATATTAATTCCTTGTACGCAAATGGGCGAGACACAATTTGGCGATTGCCTTGTCTTGATGAAGTGCTGTCGATTTTGACTCTTGTCAATGCTTATTATTGTGAACTTGTTTTCTTGGTGAAAAGAGAATTAACTGCTGGAAAAAGCAATATGTTCTTGTCAGTGGCAGTTTTCAAAATGTGAATAATTCATGATGGAGTGAGCCGAATCAGGCCTGTATGGTTAGGACAATATGGATGCTATTGGAATGTCTGCACACTCTTTGCTTCTTGCCTGCAGAGAATTATCACATCTTTCAAGTTTTATGCCGTCACCGTGGAGAGCAGACCCTGACTGTCAGTGTTGGCAACCACCCCACCACCCGCAACAAGTTTCCTGCCATGTCTTCTGCAACAGTCAAGTATGTTTCCTCACTGAAATTATGTCTTGCAAAATGCTGGGAAAAATCGCTACGAAATTGAACTAAATTAAGTAAATGTTCTTGTGTTTTCCATCTACTACCATTTTTCCATTCTCCCCTAAATCCTAATAACTCCCTAAGGAGAACTACTATCTTGTCTGTTTAGACGGGCTTGTTCTCTTTCCCCCCCCCCCCCCCCCAGTTTCTCTTGTACTCACTATGTCTCATTCCTTATCAAATCATCACTTCTGACCTTATATTACTTAAAGGTTGAGTTGGTCAGTACAGCTACTAGACCTCTATCATACTCTATGCAATGTCATCTGATCAATATATCTGGCTCGTAAAATCTTCAGACAGCATGGGTGGTATGTGTTCTATTACTCATTCTAGAGATCAAGCCAGGGAACTAAAATTCACATCTTGACCATGATGGGTATTCATCTATGAGATTCCTTGTCTGGTGTCTTTTGACAGGTATCTGTGCACCCAGCCGGTCAGTCTGCAACTGGTACCGGTTGTCCAGCAGCCGGACCTCAATGTGCCCTGTCCAATCGCACTGGACTCCAACAATCAGGTGAGAAAAAGGTTATTCAGTTGACTGTATGAAGACACTGAAATTTTTGACACAGCTTGTAGCCTTTGTAATGGTAAAGTTGTTTAACCTCCAGCTGGCAAGTGAGTAAAGTGTTGCATTTATGGAATAATGTTTGGACAGTTTACATCATCTTCAAGGCAGCATGATGCATATTCATGAACAATAGCATGAAAGGATGTTGGGATATTCTTCTGAAACCAAACATTAAAATCAGATGTGGCTTGGTATTGGATATTACTTCTTGTGCGTTTTCAATGCACTATCTGTAAAATCAACAGCCATTGTGATGGTTTATTTATCATTTATCATAATTTTGTTTAAATCTATTATTTTTAGGTCAGTAATTTTGTTTGTGGATATGAGATATGTTACTCTGTGAGTGTGAGTGTTCAGACCAGTTTTGTCACCCTTTCCTGGTTTATGTTGTAGATCCCAGTCATGAATGGTCAAGATATGGACATTCTGGTCAGAGCAGTGGACAGCCATGGACACCTCTTCCACAACTTCTCCTCCCTGGTGGTCAGCTGGTCAACGTCTGACCACAACCTAGCTTCTTTTTACCAGCCCTATACCGCCTACCATGACGAGGATGGCAGCTTCCCAGGATCAAGAATGCTTAGAGGTACCAGTCTTGACAGTTTTGTTGTATTAACAACATCTCTATACCATGTAGAATTCAGATTTATGCACTCTGTAATCAAGTATAAGTAACCCCCTCGAAAGAAACAACTTTTAAAATTTTTTAAGACAGATGATATAGGCCATACAGGATTACCACTGCTTATAGGATTTGTAATCCTTTTGAGAGGTTGCTAGTGGTGACCAATCAACTAAAGTGGCACCCTGCCCCACAAGAAGGCACCATGAAACTGCACTGTATTTGACACAGAGGCACCGTGAAAACTCTGCATCCTGCTCTACAAGGAGGCACCATAATACTGCATCCCATACCACAAGGAGGCACCACGAAGCTCTGCATCCTAGACCACAAAGGGGCACCATGACACTATGCATCCTAAACCACAAGGAGGCACCATGAATCTATTCATCCTGTACCACAAGGAGGCACCACAAAACTTTACATCCAATACCACAAGGAGACACCATGAAACTATGCATCCAATGGTAGTATATCACAAAGAAGCACCATGATACTTTGTATCCTATACCACAAGGAGGCGCCATGAAACTATGCTTTGTAATACTGTTACAGCTGCAGTGGTCTCTGATATTGACACCAAACATTCGGCTTACCATCAAACTGAGTTGCCCACAAGCAAAACAGAATGCCCTGTGATTTATCCATGTGGCAATTGTTTCTGACACCAGTGCAGATTGTGGATAAGACGGCAAGTTTTCACATCTCTGCTCCCAGCAGTTTAGGATATCCTGCTGTGTCTCAAACAAGCCAGCCATTTTTATTTCACCATTTAGATTGCATTCCATCTCTCTCACTTCAAGAGAGATTTTCCACCCAGTATACTTCAAAGATTTTAAATCTTGTGCCTCCCTCTCTTTTACATCCATAGCTGTTGAAGTGACCACATTGAAGCGACAGCAAGGATCTGTGACTCTGACAGCAACCACCACTTCCTACGATGTGGGTCTCTTCAGAAGACATTCAGTAACTCTACCGGTGAGGACATATCACTTATTAGTTTTTTCAATGGCATCTCATGGATACCATTAAGTACAGATAAGGCTAGCATTGTGTCTGCCTAGGAGACATGCACATTTCTGATATTCCACAAAGTTACAGGTTTCCAAGGACATGAATTTATGCTTGTTTATAGTGAAGTTGGTTATAAAACTGGCTTAAGAGTGGTTGTCCTATGAATATTTTCACACTGTCTGAATTTTATCTTACAGCAAGGTGCATGTAGGCAGGTAGACATTGTTGGGCTTGGTAAATGTGCTGTTTTTGCCATATATCTAGCAAGTCTAATTTTTTGTGAATCAGGACTTGTCTACAATTTTACAAGAGGCTACATTTTGATCCTAGAGTACATTAATGAATGAGAAATGTGCATGTCGCATTCATGTCGGGATCAGAGTTGATATTTCGTGTGTTGTTGAATTCACTATTGGCACCTTACTTACGAAATTCATGAAAATAAACCCCCTTCAAAATATATAACGTATACAGTATGTAGTAATCCTTATGTGTGTGTGAATATGTGGTAGTATGTTGTTGTTGTTAGAATCAGATTTTTGTAATGAACTTGTGATATCTCAATCTATGCTGTTGACACACTTGTAACTATAATTCATTGAGTCTCTGTAATGTGCAACTTCTCCACAGAACCACACCCCATCAGTGAGTGCATCCCTGGAGCTGGGTCTGGTGATGGAGGCACACATTGATCCCAACACACTCCACCTCTTCAACCATCCCTCTAATAAGGTCAGTCATCATTATGTCTTCTCAGTCTTTGCTAGTTTTTTAACATTGCCAGAGTTCTTGTCTTTAAAACATCTGTTTCATGACTTGAGTTCAATTAGTGTTTTGTAATAGAGTGTCACCAAATTGTCAAGATTATTGAAATCTCCAAGTCGAACTTGTTCTTTATGTAATTGGAAGGAGTATAATTTTTTTCCCCACTAGGAAAAACTAATGCAATATATTCTTTTAGTTTATTTGCAGTGCAAAGAAGTAGAGGCACTAATTCGTGAGTCATGTCTGTTTTGAGGGCAGAGCGTGTTTCCAGTAGTGAATCCAAGTAATGGCTGCCTGGTTTGATTGTGTTGCCATGACATTTTATTTTGCTTCAATTTCTCTGTGTTTTCAGGCTTTGCTAAATCTTCATGGTGGATCTGGACACTTCCTGGTTAAACCCAGTGTGGCTGGATTAGCAGACATCAGATACAATGAGAAGAGAAAGCAGATTGAGGTAAGATGAGGACTTATCACAACCATAGAGATATTCATTATCACCACTACAGAGATATTCATATTCACAAGATACGTGGTCCAATAGAACTTCGAGGATTCCCGTGGTAGTAGCCATATTCCATGGGCCATTTTTATAGTGACTAGTATGTCAACTATCTTGATCTTATTAAGCTTTGTGTTTGTATTGTGCCAGCTCTTGCAACCACGCGAGTGTGACTTGTTTTTATTGACTATGATATTTTTAGTATTTTTATGGTTGATATTGTGTCAGTTGTGTCGAATATGATATGCTTGAATCATGATTGATGATGACATGTTTGTGGTTTGTCTTACAGGTGACCCCACTACATGATGGCTCCTTGACCATCACAGCATATGACCTTTGCATCGCCACTACCCAGCATGCATCAGCCCAGATCCACATGGCTGGGGTCCACACCATTGATCTCAAAGTTGTGGACAAGGTATGTGACCACTTAATTACATATTGATTGATTATATGACATCAATTTGAGTGTTTCACTTGAATAACATTGCACATCACTTTGCAGTTCGCTTGAAGTTTTAGGCAATTTACTACACATAGGGAAAGTGTAGTGCACTTTTGTGAAAATGTTATCTGTTGAAATCCTATAACAAGTCAACTTGATAGTAGAATTTCTGTCCTGTTTTGTGCTCTCTTCAGATTCAGCTTAATTTTCTGATATTTGTGATTAAAAAGTTATAGGTTATATGATTATAATGGACTTTATCTGTATTTGCTGAAGTTTCATGTAAAGTTTTATGGTTGTCAAAACGCACTCACTGATGCACAAAATGGACAGCCAGATGAGGAGGGCAAAGTGCTGAGTGAATAAGTAGAATAGAGCTTGTCTCTGTCTGTACTGTGTAGGTCCAAGTTGAGCATAAAATCAGACCATGTCACTGTCTTTACATTGATACTGTGTAGGTCCAAGTTGAGCCTCACTATCTGTATCTTCATACTATGTAGGTCCAAGTTGAGCCTGAAACCAGACCCTGTCACTATCTTTACCTCCATTGTGTGTAGGTTCAAGTTGAGCATGAGATCAGAGCTGCGGTCCAGGTCCTGGATGCCACAAACCAGCCTCTGTCTGTCTCCTACTTCCCTCTCATGGGGCTGGAAGCAGTGCCTGGTTCTAACATCATCACACTCAGGTAGGACTAGAATCCAATGCCTTAAATATAAGTTAGATTATCTCTAGATAAAAAGTTAAGATGTGAGTAAGCAATGGGTAATGTGTTCTGAACCATATTACATCATTTCCATGTTTTGTAGTCAAATGATGATATTCAAAGTAAGGCAGCAGCCTGTAAATGTGTAGATTGTTTGTTTAATAGCAAAATCAGGGACATGCTTTTCTTACCATTGAGCAAAGACGTTCTAAAACTGTTTATCAGTTGGCAAGAATACTGTAAACGCTTGAATTTTTATGGTGGTTATATTTTCAAGAATTTTGCAGACAGCCTCTTGATTGCAAAAACAACAGTGTGTGGAAATATTGACAAAATGGGGGGGGGGGGGGAGGATTGCCCTGTATCCACTGTGCAAGGACAGCACGCTAGCATTAAAACATCAAGTGACTGCTAGTACAGTGTACTTTTATTGTTTTAACAAAATGTTTTAACAAAATGGTTTGTTGAGAAGTCACACTTTCTTGTAAGTGTTTGTGGTATTTGTTTTTGTGTCATTTTTTGCCAATTATGATAATGAGAAGACCACAAAACAAAAATTGAACAACTCAGAGAAATGCCTGATCAGTTGCCATTCATGAAAATATTTGCACATGAAAATATCAGCATTTGCAGTACCTAATTTTCCAAATTCATTGTCATAATCCTGTCTGTATAATATTGATCTGTTTTGACACTAATGACATATCTTATATAATCTGACTTGGTTGTCTCGGCATAGTATTCAGACAAATTAACAAACTGCTTAAAAACAGCAACAACAACAACAGCCAGCAAGGTATAGCTTAGCTGATAAGGAATAAATAGATAAATTGTTTTCTTTCTTTTTTTAAATTAACCTACAGGCCTGATGAAGACGTAATGAACAGAGATCAACACACTGCTTACTACACTGTGTATGGAGCTAACATTGGTTTCACCACCCTAGCTTTCGTAGCTATGTCCAAGACTGGCCATACAGTCTCCAGTAAACTGAAGGACATCCAGGTAAGAAGATGAGACTTCCTGTCAACTTTAACCTGCTCAAGAAAAGCAGATATGAAATACAGGTGCAAGTGATTTTGAAGTTTTTGTTTTGTGTTGTTTTTTCTACTGCACCACCTAGATTTCAATATAGTTTGTAACACTGATTAGACAGACTGACAGGTACACAGACAGACAGACAAATGCAGCGCAACAGAAACGTCTCATTACAAGTATCCTCTTTTTCAGAGGGGAAAAATTGTATTGAATACTGACAAGAGGAAAAGTCTCCCTGCATGAATTCTGTTGAAAGTTCTCTTTTCTTGGGTCAGTCAGCGGGAGACTTATCAGACAAATCTGCATGAGTAGGGAATTGTAATCCCTCTCTGATCGTATTGTCCCGTTTATAAAATGTTTGTAGCAAATCACATATGTTTTTCTTGTCTTGACCAACTCCAGGTTTTCCCGCCTCTCAAACTGTCTCCACGAAACATCACACTTCTGGTCTCATCTTTGTTCCAAGTGAGTATAGTTTAATTTTGTTGTTGTTTTCTTGTAATGAAATGTATTTCATTTTTTTTTCTTTTCTTAAAGGGGGATCTTCATTCCTTCTTTGTTAATTAGGAATAACAAAATGTTTCCGTGAGACATGGAAGCTCTGATCGCCATTTAAGAGCAGTTTTCTGTGAGATTGTAAATCGTTTTGGAGAATATCTTACATAGGCTGAAGTTTAGCTTATATACTGAAGAAGTAAGTTTCTGGTTTGAATCGTCCATTTTACTTTTACTGGTTTGAATCATCCATTTTATCTCTTGGTGTTGAATTTTGCAAATATGAGTTGTGGTGCAAAGATATTTGTGTGTACAGTAGCAATCATACCCATGATTTGAACCATTATGCATGTGTATCAGCATGTGTATGGCAGCCTCAAACTACAAGTGTACTCCCATGTGTTGATGTGTAATAAGATCTTCATTACTTCCCTATATTCCTCTAGGTGAGGAGTAGCGGTGGTCCACAGCCCCAGAGCCAGATTGAATACATTGTCCAGAGTGGCAACATCGCCAAGATAAACAGCAGCGGGATCCTCCATGCTCTCAACCTGGGTCATACCAGGGTCACAGGCAGAGCTGTGGGTTACGACCAGGAAGTTGGGTCAAATGTCGTCTACTCAGAGGTCAGTCCTGTCGTCTAAGATTGTATTAAAACTTGGTGGTTCATGCTGCAAATGTTCCATTGTATGTGTTTATTCAGATTGACCTTTATTTTGTTTTTCCTGCTTCAAGCTAGAGTCATGTATAGGATCACAAGCCAGTTTTAGTCACTCGACACGGCATCCATAATGTCATGTCCTCGCATGCAGCATTTGAACAGATACAGTGTATATCTAAACCAGTGAAATCTTTCTAATATCTTCATATTTCATTCTAATGCTAGTCAATGTGCATACAAATTTACTGTAAGACAAGATATGTTCACATGCATTTTAATTTTCATGAATTTCGTGAGAGTCAAGATTTGCGAAATTACGCAGAGACTACTGCACCATGGTCCTCAAGTTAAAAGTGTTTGACAAATTCTATGTTGCTGTATATCAGCATGATGCAAAGTTCAATTGTGTGCATTCCTGCAGAAATTTGAACCAGTATTGATAAGGGGATGTCCCTTTGTTATGTAATACAGGATGTGATCGATGTTTACGTCATTGAGCTGTTGGGAATCCGGATCCACGCCCCTCTTCACAGACTGGAGTCTAGTACTGTCATGCCCGTCTATGCCATGGGCTTGGGGGAAACGGAGACACCGTTCACCTTTGGGGATGCACTCTATGGCCTCCAGTTTGATTGGAGCGTCAGTAACAGTGACATCATTGATGTCGAGCCTGTCTTTGCTGAGGTATTTTGTCCAAAATAATAGCTGACATCCATTTAAACCAGGACCTAGTTATTTTTCTTTGATTTAAGAAGTCAGTCATTTAGCTTTATAGATTCTTTGCATTCATTTTGATGCAAAAAAAAAATAATACATACATAGAATTTCTCTAGCACCATTTTTCATTCTGATTGAATGCTCAAGGCACTTTATACCAATTAATAAATAACAATTAAACTAACTGTTCAGCATGTTTGAAATGAAGTTTATCAAAACTATGATATTTTGACATGTGGCAATATTATCACTGAGTTGATGTAGCTACTAAGAATTACTGATTTGTAAGTTTCCTTCGTAGGTGAATTGTTCTATGGAAAACAGTGTAATTTTAGACTTTGTTGACATTCCTTGTCTAATCATAAAGAGACTGTCAATTGCTGTTACTCACTGGGCATCATTGCTATTCTCATGTTTGTTGTGTGCTGTTGCCATGACAATAGGATGGAATCTACATGCGCGATGAGCACAACGTTGCCATGAGGGTGCGGACCAAGAATCCTGGTGAGGCGTCACTCCGGCTGCAAGTCTCCCCGCTCCACCCAGGCAAAAACCAGATCTACCGAGACCAGACCCTCATGGATGAAATTCAGATCCAGGTTGGTCAAACAATCTCCATTGATGTCTGTCAGACATTCACTAGAGTGGAGTTCATTATTTGATTTCTGCAAAAAATTATCATAAATTTTACTTGACCAGTTTTGTTTGCAGGGTAGTTTTTCTCAAAAACCCAAAGAAACCAAGATGATGCCTTAATCTTGAGAATGGAATGATTTCAATCTTCAAGTTTATGTTGGTGCCTTCTGTCAAGCAAACAGTAGAGTACACTGTCTTTTTTTATGTTTTTTGAATGAATGAAAATAGCAAACAAAATATCTCATTTTCTACTTACATTGATAATTCTTTTGGCTAACTCATGCATGTTCAATGCCAAATCCAACAAACCAAGGACCTAGTAACTAGCAGAAAGTAGACATATAGGCAGACACATAGAAATGACAGTATTGCCAATAGAATAATGATATCTGTCTTCAAATTTCTGGTAGAGAGAGATATGTACTTGAATGTATAATGTGCTTCAAACATATAAACACTGTTGTCTTTGTGTGTCAAAAGTAATTGTCAAATCAAAATCAAAATAATTTTATATGTATGTGAATTACAAAGATTTTTTCACATGGATGAGATGTTTTTGTTTGATTTGTGGTGTAGGTGTTTGTGTTTGTGTCATAATGTAGATGTTTGTGTTTTTCCATGGTGTAGGTGTTTGAAAGGCTGGAGCTGATGCAACCTCCGTGTCCCTGTCATAGCAGACTCCTGATGACACCTAACACCCAGGCACCAATCAGGACCAACAGGTGTGTTTTGACACCAACACTCCCTGCCTTGAGGAGGCACTTTGCAGACCTCCCAACCATTCTGAATTTGGAGGAAAGCATCTGAATTTTGACCATTTGTAGCTCATGTTTTGATAGGAGTTTCCTATTTTTCTTGATAACTTTACTAAACACTCCTATGGGAACTGCTCATTCTTTCCTACTTTTGAGCCAAATCATCCCTATTTTTCAATCAGAAAGGTTGGAAGGTCTACACTTGACAAACTTTCGGGGGAATGCACTCCGAATATGTTTGTGGGGTCAGTTGATACAATGATAGTAGTCTTACTTGTCAATGAAGTTTGTTGAAAATCAGGCAATCCTTCAAAATCTTGAATCTTTTGGAAGTTTTGGTTACTCATGTGCCATTCTTGCTGGACTGGACTGCTACAACTATTTGTGATGTCACAGTAAAAAATTATATAAGGAAAGTATAAATATGATTCAATATATTTTTGGTTTCTAGCATAATGGAAGAATTCGTAGCTTTCCTCCTACAGTAGTAAGGGGGGAGGGGTGGGAGAGGGGAATTTTATTACCCTGAACATAGTCTAACAAATGGAAGGATTATGTACTTTATTATAAACATCTCAGACTGAATTGCATTTCTGTTATTTTCTGTCCTTTTCACTCTAAGATGCACATCTTGCCAATAGCCCCTTTTGTAATTACTACAGTAGAGTACTAATTTCTGGATAGTTATTCAATAATTAAAGGCCCTTTTAAGGCATTGTAGTCCTGGCAATTGTGTACATTGATTTCATAATACTATTAACTCATTTTGTTGTAGCCTCTGACTGATTGTCAGAAATTATAGTGATGCTAAACTATCCATCATGCTGTCTGATTTGAAATGCAGAGACGGTTCCGCCAGAATGTCATATCGCATCCACACTTCCGAGCTGGACCACTCACTGTCGGTCAGTGCCATGGGTGTGGTCACTGCTGGTCCTAAAGGTGGACATGCATCTGTGGAGGTCACAGCCTATGAGAGCTTTGGGGTCAACCAGACCACTGTTGTTCATGTAAAGGTCAGTGTCTAGAAATCAGCAGTTGTAAGTGGCTTGACCTGTGGGGCCTGTGAGTGAAAACTCCTCATATCATATCATTATCTTTGCAGACTTAGGGCTGATAATTTAGTTAAAGGAGGTAGTCACACTGAATCATTTCCGAGGATAAACTCTTTTGAATTTCTCCATATTACTTTTAGTGTATGCTTGTATTTTTATGATTATTATTGATCATATTATCTTTGCATTACCTGGTAATCCTATAGTTGTATGTGTATTTATGAACTTTTCCAGAATCACTTGTCATTAATTCATTTCGTTTGTTATCGATGATGTATCTTGGAAAAGCATGAAAGAAACCGTATCTGAAATGAGCCCATCTCATACAAGAAAAAAAAAATCTAAACATTGATTAAAAGTATAACTAGTTGAAAACACACCTGCTTTCTTCATCTATGTTTCCCATAGGTCAAGCCAGTGTCCTACATAGCTGTCCACTCCACCACTGGACTGACCACTCAGGACAAAAGCCTTACTGTCTTCCCTGTGGGAGTCTCACCCTCGTTTGCTGTCCGTTTCTATGACAACATTGGTGAGCTGTTTGATGCAACCAATGTCAAGCTTGACTACAGACTGCACAGGTCAGTTTACCTTTTGTGTCCCTTATGATTTGATTGTATTTGAGCCTGCTCAAAGCTCTTATCTTTTGTTCAAGGTAAGGAATATTCATGGTCACTGCTCATTTACTTTTGCAGTATTTCTTGTGTATAAGAGTTTGTGTATTTGTTTGTTGGTTTGTGCTTTTATCCATGTGTATGATTTTGTAATTATTCAAACCTTAAAATTGTTCCTAACTTTCTCTTCCTCGTTTGATCAGATTTGATCGTCTGCAGCTGCAGTCGGGTTCAGACAACACGACGCTGATTGGTCGGTCAGCCCACATGGGAACCACGCTCCTCAAGGTGAATAATGTTTCTGTCATTACTCTTAAGTCACTTTCCCTTCCAGACAAATCATGATTCTTCTCCAGTGAAGTGTATTAGACTGGCAAAATTTTACCATTATGATACCATGTATTTCACTACATTCAACTCCTTTAAAATATCAAGAACAGAAAGGATAACATTCATGATAGGATCAAACTAAAAATAGCATAGAGTCCTGCAGTCAAATACTGGACTTTTCCATCAGTATTCCCTGTAATTTATTGTATTGTATCTGCCAACAAAGCCTTACCAAAATTCACATTGTAACAGATTCCACCAAAAGCATGAATGATGGGGATTATGTTAGAATGTTTTTGGTTGTACAGTACTAGTTAGACATCCTACCTTTTTGTGTACATTGTGGTACAAAAACATTCAATTTTTCATAATTATGCAATTTTTCAGTAGTGGTATTGGAATTCAAGTACGTCTCATTGGGCAATAGATAGAAAATGTTGGCTGGAGCTCATCCATGTCACAGCAGGGCTTGTTTATGCCAACTGAAATGATGATGATGATGATGATGATGATGATGTGATGATGATGATGATGATGATAAGTGAAGACTATGACGACGACGATAATGCTGATGATGCTGATGATAATGATGACGATGATAGTCGAACATATTCACGTTTGAATTGAGTAGATCAGAGCAAAGTTCATGTAGTAGCGTGTGAGCTGACAGTGTCTTGAATGATCCCCTCTTGTGTTTTTATTGCCATGCCAGGTTTGGGATAGTGAGAATCCCTGGATTGATGACTACGTCAGTATTCCTGTTGGTAGTGTTATCAGGCCAGAGGAGGGGCTAGTGGTTGGAGATATCATCTGCCTTGGATCACCACTACTCTCTCAGGAAGGTGGGTGCTCTCATTTTTTTTTTTTTCCCCTTATGAAACGACTACTTGTCTCAGAGTGAATGAATGAACAAATGATTCATCCATGCATCCTTTTATTCATTCATAGAGAGCAGCAACCAGAATCAATCTTAGTGAATGTGAAAAATGTATGTGTTTCTCTTCGATTCATTTTTGAGAATTCATGTGAAGGAGAACGTTATTCTCTTCTCTCCCTGAGTTTTTCTACCTTAGGTTGAGAGTCACTCTAAAACATGATATATTTGCCTCATGAAATTTGCGAGTTGGAGCCGACAGCCTTTTTCGCAGCATTAAATTTTCGCGAATTGCCACTGGCATTCAATGCGTATAGTGTAGACAAGAACTTTTGCGTGCATTTTAATTTTGCAAATCTTGGCACTAGCGAAATTTGTGAAAGTAAAATGCACGCGAACATTCCTTGTTTTACAGTATGCAGGTTTCTGATGGACATTGATATTCAATTACCAATCTGTTGTCAAATTTTCATTATGGATTCTTACATCCATTAAAAAAATTTTTGCATTCATAGCGTTTTGAATGGTATGCCATACGTAATCTGAGTACATCTTCTTTTCTTTTTTCCTTCATCCCAAACAGGTCAGCGAGGGTCATGGAGTTCATCAGATAACAGCATCATTAAAGTTCAAAGGTTAAGTGGTGTTGCCATGGCACTTACCCCTGGAACAGTCACCCTCTCCCACCATGTAAATCTAGTGACATCAGCGCAGGTTTGTGTTCAGTTAGTTAGTTCAGTTAGTTCAGTTGGCAAGTTAGTCTGTATCGTAACTAAAATATTTCATCTGTCAACTTGAATTCAAGAATTCTGCCAGTCATCTCAAATGTAAATACAAATGCTACTCCAGTACCCCTAGCTGCAGGTAGGTGTTCTATCACCCAACTGGTCAGTGAATAGAATGGAAAGAAGGGGCTACTTTAGACATCTTTTTGGAAAGAAAGATTTTAAGATTTGCATGTACTATATATGGTAATGTCATTCTTGCTTTAGTATCATCCAGAGAAGATTTGTGAAAGAGTACTGTGTGTGCACTGTAAATATTATTCGTAATGAAAAATAAATGTCGATGCAATTTCATTGTTTTTGTTTTTTTCAGGTTTCCGTTGGCACCATCGTCCGGATTAGCCTAGAGGCTAATGAGAACAGCTTCCTTTCTTCTGTTCCTAATGATGACACTGTCTATGTTTCAGTGAAACTTAATGGTGTCTCAAGTGTCAAAGGTAAATACTTAAATAGTTAATACTGTAAACAGTAAATTCATAGTATGTTGCACTTTTTTTTAACTCTAAAAGAACTTCACTGTTTCAGAGGTTAAAAAAAGAAAGAAAGAAGAATTTGGCTAGTGCGTGCTAATTACCTCCCAGTTTTGCCTATGCTTATTAAAGCCCAAATTCACAAAGGTAGTTAAAATGTAGTCGGTGAATCATGTATTTTTTCCCCACATAGACCTGAATGACAAATTGAACGTTGCACACATTGCCTTTCCCTTGTTTCATGCGTGTAACCTGATTTCCCAATTCAAAGGAACATGAAGTGCTTCAGAGGAGCATGATATTCTTTATAGGGTTGCAGGAAAATGAAACCATAGAACCCAAGATAGGAAACAACCAGAAATCATTTACAAGTTATGCAGAGAATGGTCTGATTTGGGATTTCAGCTTTCCTTTCATGTTCATCATTTCCAGTAAAACTTTTTTGAAAACAATTGTTTGTGTATTTTTTTGTTCAGGTGAAAATTGTGGTGCAGAGAGGCTGTCCCAGGAGTCGATCACACCCCCTTTTCAGTGTGAGCTCCAGTTTGCTGACAGGAGCAGTCCCGTGACCCCCACTGAGCTCTTCCACGTTACAGCAGGATTCAACCCTCAACATGGTGAGATGGGATTTATGTAGACAATGAGAATGAAGTGTCAAAATTTGATTTACACAACTTGGGCTGTTTCTTTAACATGAGCAAATGATATCAACATTGTGGACTCATTGATTTTCTAAAGGATTATCTGTATCGGTTTCTAATTTGCTGATGTTTGCCCATTTAAAGGGGCATAGTCCCGGTAGTGTAGAGGGCGCTGTTGATGATACTGCCGATCACCGTTAGCATTGATACGAAGATTACCGAAGTTTAGCTGTCATCAAGAGTAAAGTGCGTAGGTGTTGCTAAGTAACGTTGCCTTTGTTGTCTTCTCTGCGCATCGCGCAGTCAGTAGTAATGCCAGGGTGCATGCATATGTGCTTGTTATTATGACATCACAAAAGAAGTTTGCTAAAGCTGTCATCCCCCTCTGCCGAAGCATGAGCCGAACTGTGATCCGATCACTGACTACAGTGAATCAGACTTCTTCAGACGTGGGAAAGTGGGCCAAAGCGTAAGCACTAAAGAGGAGTCAATAGCGTAGGTCTCTATAGGAAATTTGCGCTGTGCGCCCGCATACGCATTTGACTAAAACACCGGGACCATGCACCTTTAAATACATTGAGCATGCAGATATCTCCTTATTCCTCTTTGGGACCTTATGATATTGATATGTGTAGTGTACATTGGGTACCTTGACTTTCCTGGTGATATGTCAGTCAAATGACCTACAATGACAATCATTCGATGATTCGCCTGATTCGCCTGATACCACTCCAGTTTGCTCAGACCATACACTTGTATTATTATTATCATTATCATTATCGTTGTTGTTGTTGTTGTTGTAAGTAACACTTCAATCTGCTCCATGACCTTTGAACCTTTTGATGACCTAGGCACCTACTACTGCAGTATCAGTCAGCTGAAGCTGAGACACACGCCGTCATTCCTCAGCACCTTGGACACCTCTCTGATCCTCTCCGCCAGGCTACTCTCCATACCTGGCCAGCGCAGGATAGCCTCTGATCAAGTTGCCTTCACTTTCCTCCCGGCCTACACTGCTCAGCAGACGACTGTCACACTAACCCTGTTTAGCAGACGAGAGGACATTGGTATTGAAGGTGTTTCTTCAGTACTGACAAATGTCCAGGTATGACTCTTGTGGTGACTTATCGTGCAAAAACTGACCTCACAAAATTCCTACAGTTATTATTTCATATTTGCAAATCGTAAAAATAATTATTGATGTACACCACTGCTTTAGCTGGACTAGGTGGAAGACCCCCCCCCCCCCCCCCTTGAAATAAAGAAAGAAAGGCATCGAGAACATTATGCAAAACATTGGAACGCAGTTTCAGAATACAATAATATGCTGGAGGGCTGTAGAATAATATTGACACAGAGGGTGGAAAGTCTTGAATAGCTGTTGCCATTTTTCCTTATTATCTCATAATGGTTAATTATTATAGATTACATAATATCTCAAAATAATTAAGTAGATCTGTAATATTAATGTTTTTCCATTTTCTGTAATCACAGGCTTCAACCAATGATACTGAAGTGATAGCCCTCGGTAAGCCATACCTCCAGGGCAAGACAAAGAAATTTCCTGTGGCTCTAGTGGACTCTTCCATTTCTCAGTATGGCCCTGCAATACTTCATGCCTCAGTGGAACTGTCCAATACAGTCACGGGGCAGCAAGTAATTGTGCCCATCAAGATCAACCTAGTGCCTGTTGTGGGTGAGTACTGAATTTGCATTCCTTAATATTCAGAGCTCAAAGCAATTGACTAAACTGAATCATTGTTCTTACTTTTCATGTGCATGAGTGTAATCATGCAACTTGCAGGAAACCCTTATCATGGCAGTTATTGCTAACTTGATTACAAGCAAATCATCTTTCCAGGCCTCTACTACGTTTTGGTATCAGAGTCATTAATACTCTTCTGTAAAAATGGAATGACACTGCCTTACGATGATTGTGATGATGACGATGATGACGACGATGATGATGATGACGATGATGGTAATGACTGATGATGATGATGACGGAATATAGTTGTAATAGGAGTAGTAACCAACAAAAACTAGTCTTGTAATTGTTGCTGTTTTCCTTTGCTATGTTTCTATGAATTACAAGGCCAGGATATAAAGATGTAGGGAAATTTTATGTGATAAATCAAAGTAAAAACCATGGATAAGTTGTTCTAACTTCACTTGACTGACTGAATTCATTGTGTACTTCTCTTGTCTGCGGACCAGCAACGGAGGATCCAGTGACGGGCTGGGCCAGTGTACTCCATCTCTTCCTCCAGCACTACCAGACATGGCTCTTCTTTCTCATTTTCATCTTAGCTGTGGCTGCCATGGTGCTTATATGTAAGTCTACCACACTCTCTTATCTCTCTCTCTCTCCTTCTTTTCCTAGTACAGTTGCTCCATGCCCTTTTTATTACCTCCGCCAAGGGAGGAGGTTATGTTTTTGTTACCGTTTGTTTTTTCTGTGTGCAAAATAACTCAAAAAGTTAACGGATTTGGATGAAACTTTGCAGAAAAGGTTGAGAATGACACAAGGAACAGATAATTAAGTTTGGTAGTGATCCGGAATTTTTTTTTTTTGATTTTATGAAGGATTTTCGATATTTCGGCAGGTAGGGTCAATGAACTTGGGAGTTCAAGCTGCGCATTTTTGAGGTTCTCATACGCGCACTGTTAAAAGTGCATGCTCTACTGCAAGGCGCGCCATGCAGCTGAGGGTTGATGACATAACAAAAAGCTTCTATATTGGGAATTTGGCGATTTTCAGCATGCATACGTATGGGTGGAAATCACTGATCTCTATGGAAGAACAAGATCAGTGGTGTAAATTAGCTGCGTGGTGGAGGTCTGTGCTCTCGGAGTGCTTCTCTGGTCGTATGTTTGTGTTTTGTGTGTTTATTTCTGGTCAGTGGCCAAGGCATCTCTTTATGTCTTTGTGTTATGTGTGCTTATGTATGTACTTTTTTGTGTAGGAGCTGAAGATGACATCTAAAGATTAAATTTTGCGATTGAAACACTGTCAAAGGGAGAGATTGAGTCAATGAGAAATGAATGTGAAACAGTGTAAAGGGTAAAATTCACAAAGTTTTGAATATTGGGTGATGGGTGGTATAAAGGCACCTCTTAGAGACTTAACATTTGTTGCCATCTTGTTTGTGATGTGAACTAATGCTTGAATACAGGTTCTTCATCGCAGGAAACAAACATTGACTAAGAAAGTCAAAACTGAAAGAGGTACTTTCATTCTCTAACAATGCACATCATTTGATATCACTACCAACGTAACTGATGTCTTCTACCTCTCTCTGTCTCTAGGCTACCATGTCTTCCTGGCTCCACGTTACTATGTAGCAGGAGCTACATCAGGGGCTTTCCTCCATTCCCCTGCCCCTGGCTCACCAGTCTCTGCCCCACCACCTTACTTCCAGCACTCACCAGGTAAGACACATTATGACCAAGGCAGTTATATCTAAAATAACACATTATGCACAATCCCAAGCTAATATGTTTTGTTTTCATACCTCTGCCACCAAAGAGTGCCAGAGGCATAATTTTTTTGTTTTGCTTTGCACTTGTAGGTCATATCCAAATTGGTATGTTCACATCACCTTCCATTTCTGGTGAATGTCGCAGGTACATCAAAGTTTTTGCATCAGTTGTGGTCAATTTGAGGATTTCACAGAAGACCAAATAGAGTGTCTTCTACCTTTTGCACTTTGTGCTATTTTGCATTGTTGTAAATTTAAATAAAAAAATTTGTTTGCCTATGATAGTAAACTTTTCAATATCTTTACTAATGGTGGCTTTTTCATATCAATTATGATGATTCAAGTAGGTTTATTTTTTCTGCTTGATTTAGATTGTTTTGAATGGGCCATGTACAAGTGTAAGTTTAAAGATAGTTGTAATTGTTAATGATCTATCTGCGAGAAATCCAAACGGTATTGGTCGACATTACACAGTACATTCCAATGTAAATATTGCCACCACATGTAGACTTATAAAGGATTGGCCTCAAACCAGTTTGGCTCAAATCTTGTGCTACAGATTTAGTCATGAAATTTCCTGTGATATTTTTGATGATAAACCAGTAATGAATACTGGGTGTTCACAGCCAAAGTTTGCTAGCCATATAACAGCCTAGTCCAAAAGCACCTGAACATGTAACTGAATTTATCTTTATTTTATTCGTCATGCCATTATCTTTTATTTAGCACATGTGCATGTCCTGAATCATTATGATTTTTTTTTTCTTTTGTCGTCTGTTGTGTCTTCTCCTTCTCTTCCTCCTATGTTCTTCCCTTAGAGTATAATAACCCCTACAGACCCCATAAATCAGGGGCCACTCCTCAAATTGACAACTCGTCACCACCACACTGGAAGCAGTCAGGGAATAATTCAGCTCAAGGTCTTTTTCTTTCTTCCATCCAGAAATATTGTTTGCTCCATTATCATTCAAATTGTTCAAAATTGCAAATGAGTTAACATCTGCATGTATTCACTCTCTTGCATTTCTGTCTTTACATGTTTTTTTTTCACTATGCTCACCACCAAAGGAAAAAAAGTATATATCATATATTCATTTATAGGCTGCATGTCTAATGATTTGAATCTTTATTTGAAAGCCAATTTTTCTATGTCTATTGCAACTGTGTTAACCAGAAACAGCATGACATTGAAGACTGCTATATAAACATTAGATTTTTTTTTTCTTTTTTTAGCAAGATGGGTCTCAGGCTTTAACATGTATCGTCTCACTTTTCCTTAAAGCTTTCTTTGTTAATTGACTTGATGCTAATCTGCCTCATCAACTTTCTTGTTTCCCAGTTTTCCTTTGACATAACTCTCTTTCACATAACATGTGACATCTTATGTTGTCTGACATTATCTGACATTATCTATACATAGAAAAAAAAAAAAACTTCTCTATCATTGTTTCACATTCCATCATCAGGATGATCCTCATAAATTAAGGAAAATGCCTCAAACTGTGTTGAAATTATCAGGATGATTCACAATTTCTTGAAATTTATGCTGTATACATCTCTTGATATTGTTGTACATACTTCTCATGGCATTACTGAACCATTGTGCGCCGACATCAGCCACTGCTGCTTCCATTAATCTCTAGAGAAGATAAAGGGTCCTCTGTGAAGACACCTTATTCCCTGCTAGCTTGATGCTTCGTAGAAAGTAGTAGTACATACACTGTACATGCTTGACTTGAAATTTGCTTTATACCTTCCCAACAATTGATTAGAGCAATGTATGAGAAAACTGAAAGCAAGATCCATGCTCCATCATTTGTTAATGGGCTGTACGACATGTTTAATATCCTGCATTTACCTGGAAGGGCAGTTAAACACATGTGGAAACAAGAGTTAATGTGACTTTGGGCTGTTCATTAGAGACAAAGTAACCAGTCAAGTGACAATGTTTCTTCATTTGGCAAGACTGGAGAATGGTATGATAAGATGAAAAGGAGAAGGGGTGAAACTACAATATATTTGTAGGAGTCAGACATACGTTTCAGGTGTCATATAACAGTAACCCATCACATGTTCATCAAACATGCGTAGCAAACAGCTGCTTGTTTGTTGTCCTTGTGCTTATTCCTTTTATTCAATTCATTTCCATTTGTTATACACACTTTTAGTAATATATATATATGCAAGTTAAACACACACACACACACACACACACACACACACACACACACAAACAAACACACCTTTTCTGGTTGCATAGATTTCACTGTGTAGGCACTGCAGAGCTTTTGTCTGCATCCAATTAGCAAAGAATCACAATATCTGCTTTCATACACCTTGAAAACTGCATGCTACATGACAGTTTGTAACAGCCTTTTATGTATTCGTTGACTAAAGGTTGACATTAAGTTGTTATTTGCAGCATATGAAAAGATTGAGCATGTACAATCCAATGCAGTTTAGAATTATCTACATGAAATTTGAATTTACTGCAGATGTTTTGGTCAAAGTTCTGATATGTGTTTGTATTAACTCCTGACTAATTGGATGATGATGATTTTGGTTGTCCATATTTCTTATATTTGTTTCAATATTAAAGGGGGTGGCTACTAACTGATCAGTGAGAATCAGTGGGAATGCTGGGGGATGATTGTTCCAATCCTTGTGGGATTCATTTAAGAGTACATTCTATCTATTGTTGTGTGAAAATTATTTGCTTCAGAATGGTCTCACATTAAAGTAAAATGCAGTTTAATGTTTCCAGGTCAGCATGCCTGTACTGTGACAGGGCGATCGTTAACATTAAACTGCACATTACTTGAATATGAGACCATTCTGAAGCAAATAATTTTCACACAACAATAGATATATAATGTACTCTTTAATGAATCCCACAAGGATTGGAACAATCATCCCTAAACATTCCCACTGATTCCCACTGATCAGTTACTAGCCACCCCCTTTAAACATGTTCAACATTTCTTTATACTTTTGGTATATGCCTAAACAGAGTTAGGATTTCTGGTTTTTGCTCCTTGTATATTCATTCTTAACCGTGTGTATGATTACATTGCTATTAGGTTGTATATTTTGAGCTTTGTCCACATTGGATTGAGTGTGCTGAAACAGAATGGAGACACTTGACTCAAATAAGTGTTCTGCTCACTGAACTTAGCTAACATCAGCAGAAATGAAAGTTTAATAGTGCAGAAAGTCTAAACTTAGCTGCCAACACAAATGGCAAAGCCAAGATATTAGCTGTGGTAATAGTATTTATCATCCTTACTTCAACTTAAAGGGACAGAGGGGCTTCAAGGCCCTCTTCTCAGGAATGTCTTTTGCTGCCTTGCAATGGCTTTGAGTTTTGCAGCGATCCGTCATGACTTATTTTTTAGGTGGCTTCCGCACATTTCATACAACATATGTAGAGAGCAGATATGCGGTCCAGGTGGCAGATTACAAAAACCAACTATATCTCCATCAAATCTTAGAAAATTGCTTGTATGCTATCATATTGCCAAGCAGTGCTCATTTCTGCAAAGCAACACCCTTTCCATTATTTATACTGTTTTAATTTGTATGTGACACATATTTTGGTAAGTAAAACAAGTAAAGAGTGGTTTAAACAAATAAAGAAAACAGTAGAAAATTGTAGAACATAAAGAAAACAGAAAAAGTGAGGATTGGAAACAAAGGAAGATATGCTTGCAGTTTGCAAAAATGACTATCTATGAATGAGTGCCATTTATTGAGTGATGATAAATTGCAAGTCACTACACTTTCAGATTATGAAAATAAAAAATAAGATAATTGTGATGTTAAAACAAAGAATATAACATGATACAAAAAATGAAAGTAAAGGAGAAGAAATATTATAGAAAATGCATCATAACCTTTCTCATATACTGTATACGTCAAATATTTTGTGAGGTTTTTATTTTTGCGAATTTCGCGAGTTGGGTGCTATTCGCGAAATTAAAGACACACGAAAATATTGACTCTGATCCCGATGTGAATGTGACACACGCGTGTACACTTCTCCGTTCAGTACAGGACTCCACGATCGCGAAATTAACCACTCGCGAAATCGTCTGGAATTCCCGATCTGCAAAAATTTAGACTCGCGAAATATATGGCGTATACTGTAATAATCCATACACGCACAGTATCACATGCTTGTAGGAAGCCATTTATGAGATGAATACCTGGTAGCCCTACCCTATCTCCCTCCCCCTCCTCTCTATACTCTCTTGGTAGTCTGCCTAGGTATGCCACGTGAAGTGTAGATAATGATGTGCTCATTAAATTTTTGGGGAAATCCCTCAAGGTCAAAGGTCACTGAACTCTGGCCTAAGTTGGCATCTTTCAGGTGTAACTTCATGGAGGAATATCCCATAGCTAGTATAGTTTGGTTTAAAAAAAAAAAAAAGGTAGAAATTGATAGAAAATTATTTGCATGAAATTACACTGGTGAAAGGTTAAAGGTAAAAGGTCACTCAGTATAGTGACACTGTACGTTTTTGCCAAAACTGTCATCTTCAGACATTGTTTCAGCGTGGAATATCCTGTAGTGATATAAGGTGGTGAATGGGGTAGATGTAAGTCCATATAAACTCTGCATGAACATGATGGTGGTGATAGGTCAAAAGTCACTGCACTTTAGTTTAGATATTTTCCAACTGCAACTTTAGCAAGCAATGTCCATCAGTAATACTGTCTGTCTTTTGTGTGCAAATTAGAATTGTCAAAGATCAATGTCAAAGGCTGCCAAAATTAAGTCCAAATGCCTTTTTCTGGCCAGAAATTCTGCAAGATAAATCTGTCAATCATAAAAGTGTAATGGATTGAGATAGAAAAAGATTGGAAAATATTTCCTTTGTGTAGAGAGGGTGTAAGATTAATCCATGTTCAGTGGTCAAGAACAATGATCTTCATTGTTAAATGAACCTTCATGTGCATGTCCAGTGCATGAAATGATTGTGTGGGGAGCAGAGGCAGTCATGTTCTTTAGAGTTACCGAAATACTGTAAAGCAAGATATATTCGCGGAATGAAGTTTTCGTGAATTGGAGCCAACAGCCATTTTTGTGGCATGAAATTTACATGAATTGCCACTGGCATTCAGTGCATAGTGCAGACAAGAACTTTCTCTGGCATTTTAATTTAGCGGATGTTGGCTCTCGTGAAATGAGCAGGATTAAAATACACGCGAACATTTCTTGTTTTACAGTGATCATCCCTGCATAAAAGATTAATGCATCATGACATGTGATATGATGTCTGGTCTCAATTTCTCCACAGGATATACAGACTACCAGCAAAGCCCCTATGCAGGTGATTCCATTCGGCGGCGGCGGGCAGGGAAATCCCCTACAAAACTATGGAGCACAGCCTACAGCCCTCAAGAGGGCGCTAGTCCTCATTACTGACACCTTGCCTTTCATCCACATGTGACCGAACCAGCAGAATAGGGTGCTATGTGCTTACTTGTGAGTTTCAGTAAAGTGCTAAGACATTAAATTGATGTATATTTGGGGTGTTGATACTCCATTGGTAAGCAACTATTCTATAATGCTCATTTCCAGCTTTCTGTTGTCTTGTGTGTAAACTGATTATGTGTGTGGTGGGATTAATTGACATGAAGCTTGTAAAATGGTCTTGAGTTAGCATTGTATCACCCATTTCACACTGCACATGTACTGGAATTCAGATTAAAGCACATTGCACTATAGCTAGCCTTTTGAAGACCAGTCTTCAAATGTATTATTAAGTTACATCCATTGCTTTCTTTGGTTGAACTCATCACAAGTATTTGCCTAACATTTGTCCAATTCCATATTTCAGGATTTCCATTAACAACACAGTATTGATAGTACTTGCTCTTTAAAAAAATGAGTCAGAGTTTTTGTTTTTTTGTGTTTTTGATTTTTAACTCAAATGAGCAAACTCTGTAAGAAGATGTAAAAGTGACAAATAGAGACATGTCAAACTGTTGGTAGTCTTTGCTAACATTGTGCATAAATTTATGAAGAACATGTGCAATCCACATACCATTATGAATTGTATTAAGTACAAGTACAAAGAATTACATATCATTTATGTATAATAAGGTATGTTTTATTAAAGTTTTTCTAGGAATGAAAGAATATGGCGCAATTGTTCCATCCAATAAAACATTTGTGCTATGTAGTGATATCATTGGATGATTGTTTCCAACAAGACTGAGACTAACTTTCGTGAAGATAAGATATTGTTCCTTTGGTCTTTCGTCATTTGCAATGTATGTTATGTCTACAGTTCTTGCAATGGATGCATGTGACTATGCAATGAAATGATTTGAAACCTTGATTGAATCACTGTCTAATTGATGTTTAGACTTGTGTGAAAATAATCTCTGGGTGGTGACAATCTTATTATTATGCTGCTACTACTGGTCCTACATGGTTTTACCTCTGAATAGATGATTTACACTTACAAAGAGGATTCTGTGTATGTACTGCCTAAACAAAGGATTGTAAGTCTTAACCCGTTGAGGACGGTTTGATTTTGCTACAACACGCATTTCCCATAGACACCTGCCCGAGTATACTCGGGACTTGTCCTCAACGGGTTAATGAGCAAGCTGTATAAGTGCAGTTATTATCATGCGAGTCATGTCCATTCAAGAGGTCCCCTTTTATAAGGGAGACTTTGGGGCAACTTAACGTTTCATTGAAAGCAACATCAATGGATGATTTCAAGTTCAGGGCTTGTGCTGGTGTTGATTGATGCTATTTCAACACTAGCACCAGCGACAATCTCAAACTTGAAACCATTTGGTGTATAAAGTAGGTCGACATTGAATATAAGACATGATTCTGGTAGCTGGTGTTGAATTTTGTCTACAGAATTGAATTGTACTATATGTACTGGCAATTTCTGTGCTTTTCTCCCATTGGCTAACACCCGGCCCTGGGAAGTATCAAATTTGCTGTTTCATGTTCGATGTTGTTGCTAGTGTTATGATACGTACGAGACCCACTATCCTTCCTGATAGGTGCGTGCCATTTCCATTACGTAAATTACATTCATAACCTTTACTAATGCATCAGGCACCTGTGGAAAATACACAAACACTCTGGAAGCAAAATTGAGATTGTGGTATTTTGGAGACGCTAAGGAATTTGTGGCGCTTTAGTCCATCCTCATCATTTGTCTGTAAGGAAGGATTTATGGCTGTATTTTTTTTTATTTGACATGAACAGAACCCAATTGATTTCTTCATCATGCAATTGCAGCGTGAACTCATGGACAAAGCAGTGGTGTGGAGACAACACTAGTGTTAGGGTCAATAGTTATGACTGGTATTGCTTGTGTCATTCTGACAGTCAGTGTTTTAGCTCAATTAAACCAAGGAGGTTTTATACGTGGAGATCCAACTGACTGTAATTAGTCAAACAGTTGTCAGATTTCTATTGATGTACAAAAGAACTCCACAGGTGCACTTGTGCCTTTGATGATTGATGTTCGACGCCGCCATTTTGCTGAGCAATCTGGAGATTCATTTTGAGCGTTATCATACTGTTAGCCATATTTTGCTTATCTATTTATTAAATGAAATGAAATTTCACTTAATGATAAAGCGTGTAAAACAAAAGTCAATCCCATCGAGAAATTTGTGCAGAAATGTAAATCAGAGCTGTATCATGTGAAAATATTTTTAAAAAGTACCATCCTGGAAAGCTGGTTTTATCACTTTTCCGCTTAATTTCCACAAATGAAACTAATATGGAATAATCTTCAAGTATGATTCTTTATTGATATATATATCAGATTAGTGCCCGGGTATGCCCAGTCGAGTAATTTTCATCTTTATTTCAGCATTTTTTGCTCAATTTCTATTCGCGCATCCTCGTGTCTGTACTACCTACCTTTTATAAGAAAGGATAGCGAAAAGTAATTACCATCACAAAGAGTGGCTGGTGATTATGCAATGAGACACAAGTCAATTGTCTTCCTATCTGCGCGGCAGATCCTGTTTGGCACATGCTTCAAATATTTTTGAGCAGCGGCTTCGAACATGGGATGAAAGGGAATAACACTGTTGTTACTCCATCTCTTGAACCTCCTTGATTAAACATAGTTTGGGAGGTAACACTAGCACCAGCACTAGCACTGAACTTGAAATCACTGAAATGTTAGCAAATGTTATGCTATGCAAGGGGAGGCAAATTTTTTTTTTTTTTTTTTTAATCTAGCATCTACAACTTTGCCTGCACGATATGTTTTGACTGTGACAAGAAATTGGGCTGTGTTATCTTAGGTGCTATTTAATGAGCTGCAACGTTTATACTTTAACAATGGGAGTTTCATTGATTTTTGTTATGGAAAATATTGTGTAAATCTACTGCATTGTAATACAGTGGACTCCCGTTGTAACAAAGTCCTCGGGACTGGCAGTTTTTTTTCGTTATATCAAAGTTTCGTTATAACCAAACTAAATAAAAAAAAAACCAAACAAACATAGAGAGGATAATGCTAGGGACTAAATTTTTACTTCGTTGTAACCAGAATTTTGTTATATCCGGTGTTAGTTATAAATGGGAGTGCACTGTACAGCAAATGTGCTGTGAATCAACTGCAGTTGTTGATACGATTGATTTGTTGTCAATGCAATACCGATATTTCTTTCCTCATGACAAGATTTGTCATTTTCCAGACATCAGCTAACATGGACTGATATGACTTAGAGACATTCCATAACCACCAATAGTTATTAATAATGTGACAAGATTATGTATACATTTGTCATGTTTGATGTTCCTTTGAATTTGAAACAGAGACAACTTAGGTTTGGTTTTACATGACATGTTAAGAATAAAGATCTTTGAAAGCAGGTGTGTTATATCCTGTGGCTTATCAATGATGAATATATTTCTCATTGAAAGATTGTGGCAGCAACTCATAACTGACAATTGTTTTTTTCCAAGGATGTTTCCATGCAAAGATCTTTAAGACCTACAACAATTAACATTTACTGTTTGGCAGCTTGTACCAGAGGACATGAATATCAAAGGTTTAATGCACATATACGACCCTGCATCACAAAACCAACAAAAGGTCGCCAGACATGAATTTTTAGTTAAGGACAGATTCTGAAAGAGCAGACTCTAAGCTTTAACATGATGTATATCTCAATTCAAATGGACTCCCCTAGCCTACCTAAATACTGGAAAGAACGCACTTACTCTGGACAAGTGTGAACTGAGAAAAGAGGCTCTGAAGTACAGGGTCTATTCAAGCGCTTAATCTGTCACCAAGCTGCGCTCGCTGTGCGATGAAAGGGACAAAACACAGGATGTCAACCACCAGAGCAACAACAATGAAGGGATTATCAGATTAAGCTGAAATTAAGCATGTTCTATCAACACATTCTGTCCATGATCATTGCTAACTTTCAAAGCAGTAGCAGTATCTTGTCTAAAGTTATTAGACTTGAAAGTGCAGAGTGTACAAAGAATTTCAAGAAATGAAAGGGGACCTCTAATACAAACATGATCATTCTACTCTCCCTAAAAAAGGGGTTGTACAAAAACTGCTGAAAACACACTTTACCATTTGTGTTATGATTCTAAACTAAAGAATAATGTAGAAGAAAGATAGTTCTTTCAGAAAATATGAAAAACTCAAGACTGACTTAGTTGACCCATTTCACCCATTTTGAGTCCTCACATAAAATCAAGGGGTGCAAATTTTTGTTTGTTTTGTGATGCACGGTCACATATTATTGAGTATTTACATGGTATGTTTGTAATGATGATGCATCATATAGTCTTTGTACAATGTTTTGGTTTCCTTGTAAGTAAGGTAGATGTAGAAAAGCTACCTCCTTCAAGTGATACTTACTTGAACAGATCATGTTATTTATTTTCAGTTGGACAAATTGTTTCAAGAATTCTGTGAAAAATGCGCTCTCAAACTTTGTACATGCCTATCACTTTTCTTAGTATGTAAGATACATCAGTTGCATCAATCCTTGTCAAAAAATTTCCAGGACATGTTTATGTTTTGTTTTGTATACCCAAGGTACTGCAGTTGTTAGCTGTTTTCAAAATGTAATGGAAGAGTATTTTGGTACAAAAAAAAAAGGAACAAATTTGTAATACAGCTTTCTGTTTAGTTTTATTGGTCATGTAAATAATTGTGTATATTTTTGAGTGGTGTAATAAAATGTGATAAAGTCATATGGCCTTATTTTGATAGACCAAGAAGATGACTTGTACAGTGTCACATTGTAGTGTCTGGAAATGTTATGTGATGTGAATTGTTGCTTGTATGCTATGGTGTGTGTTGTGGGATTTATTATTTCTTTTTTTTTTCCATTTTATTTTAATAGAGAACAGTAGTACTAAATAGTCGAGTGCAAAAGAAATGTTTGAAGTTTCTGTGAGATTTTGAAATGAAGATTGCTGTATACAATAAACCCAAATATTTTGCATTCATGAAACTTTTGCAAATTTCGCTATGAGGAAAGATTCACAAAAAGTGAAAATGCATGCAAAAGGGTTTGTCTAAACAATGAATTGAATGCCAGTGGCAATTCAAGAAAATTTCATCATGCCACAAAAAAAAAAGGCCTTTGCCCCAATTAACGAAATTTTCATGCTGCGAATGTTTCTGGTTTGCAGTATATTGCCATGTATGTAGGTAATCCATCATCTCCAAATTATATGCACAAGAGCTGCATAATTAACGTACATTAGTGGTTTTATTTACAGAGACTGAAGGCAGAAATCAAAGAGAACTGCTTTGGACAAAGACTAATTATGCATGATGTGCATGTAGTCTGGAAGAGTGCATTACATAGCATGCACCAAGTTTAATTCTTTGCAAAGACATCGTTGCATGACAAAGACATCTTATCAGTGAGGGTGAATGGAAACCTTGTTTTGGACATTCAGGCAAGTCGGGCAATCATGTTCTGTCTGTTTTCAGTTCAACTCAATTCTTAGTGTCCAGCTTGAAACTAGTAGTCAGATAAGCTTAAAGTCTGTGATTCTTGGGAATAATCTTTATCTTTATGCCTCCACTAACGAAGTGGCCGGAGGCATTATGTTTTCGGGTCGTCCGTCTGTCCGTCCCGTTTTGTTTTTGTCGATATCTCAAGAACCGTGTGGTGGTTTTACATCAAACTTGGTATGAGGGTATATCCTGGGGGGGGGGGGGGGATAATACTTTGTTTGGATTTTAGGGTCACGGGGTCGAAGTTCAAAGGTCACAGGCTATTTTTTAAAATGTGATTTTCAGGGTTTTGGTACACTTTAACATAAATGCACAGGAAGGATAGTACACTGTTAGCACAATTCCCGCCATGGTGTCAATCTTATTGTAGTGCTCTGATCCAGCACCTTACAATGCAGCACATCTATATGAAGGTCTTGGTTTCACTTTATTCAGACTTTGGGAATTTGTGATGATGCATGCAAACGAAACAAGCCAAATAGCGCTATCACACACACACACACACACACACAAATCCAACTCAATAAATTGTTGATGGTTTTGCAAGCTCTGTTTGATAGCCAACTGTATGTTTTCCATCTGAAGAGGGCTGCATGCCTCTCCAGAGTTCATAATAACAAGCATTGAGTCATTGAACTGTACATGTCTTTCAAGTGTTGTTCAATGATGTGATCTTTCTCCATTGGCTGGTTCAATCAAGTAGCATACTGTACACATGAATGTATGCCATTTATACATGCATAAAATTTGCTATATATGAATGACTGCAGATCTGACACGGTAACAGAATGCCTGATCACATTTATATATGCATACATAATAATATATTCACATACATTGTATATATTCATATATTCATATAATCATATATTCATATATTCATATATTCATATAGTCCTATATGTAGTATGGACCTGTTGATCATTTGTGATTATTCGTAAATATTTGTAATTATACAGTTACAGACAAGCCTGATTTCACATAGACCATGTACAAAGTACAGCCGGGCCAAAGGTGGGGCCTAAGGCCGGACCCAAGGCCACGGGCCTTAGCCCGGAACCAGGGGCCCAGAGCCCAAGTGGGCCCAGACCCAGGGGCCCATAGCCCAAGTGGGCCCAGTGGCCCAGGGGGCCCAGGTGGCCCAGGGGCTCACGGGGCCCAAGGCCGGGCCGAGGCCAGGAGCCTAAGTGCTGGCCCAAGGCAGGGGGCCCAGCCAGGGGCCACCAGACTGAGACCACAAGAGTACCAGTCATGACTTGCTGTGATAATGATGTGACAGGCCTGTGCATACACATATTATGTAAATACACTGTACAGGGCTGTGCATATTATGTAAAAACACTGTACACTAACTATACACAGCCCAGTCGCTGTATAAATCACGACAGGGCTGTACCTGAGCAGCCCACACCACAGAGCAAACACAAAGCAAATACAAAGCAAATTTTACGATTGCATTTAGTTTTGATACTTGACATCATTTTTTGTCACCTCAAACGCATCAAAGACAATCTTTATTAATGAGACTTCATACCATACCTGTTTTCCTGGGGTTATTTGTGGGAATTCTGCGATCTGGGTGCTATTCGCAAATCTAACAACATGTGAAAATATCAACTCCGGGGGGGGGGGGGGGGGTGGTTCACAAAGCCGTTCTTAAAGTTAAGAAGGACTTAAGTGCGACTGGTGATCAGTTCTTGCGTGCTATACTTACCAGAATCTCAATAATTCAGAAAAAGTAAATTTAACAGGGTCTGTTTGTGTGTGCGACGCTGGCCTTGCTTTGCGACCAATTTTTTTTTATGCCTCCGCCAACGAAGAGGCATTATGTTTTCGGGTCGTCCGTCCGTCCGTCCGTACGTACGTCCGTCCCATTTTGTTTTTGTCGATATCTCAAGAACCGTGTGGTGGTTTTACATCAAACTTGGTATGAGGGTATATCCTGGGGGATAATACTTTGTTTGGATTTTAGGGTCACGGGGTCGAAGGTCAAAGGTCACAGGTTATTTTGTGAAAAAAAAGGTTGAAAATTCATGTTTTTCTCCATATCTCGCAAATGGTTCAAGGTATCTTCATGGAACTTAGTACAATGCTTGTTCCAATGGGCAGTGATTATCTAGGGAAGTTGGGGGTCATGGTTCAAAGGTCAGGGGGTCAAAGGTCAAGGTCAACTCCTCAAAATATCACTACTTTCCTTATATTTATGCAATGCCTGAAGGTTTTTTTTTTTTTAACTTGATGTATGCATGTATTACCCGATATATATTCTGTGGGAAGTTTCTTTCCAAAAGGTCAAAGGTCAAGTGAAAGTGTTGAATTGCACTTTTTCCTCCATATCTGAAAAGTAACTCAAGGTATCATCATGAAACTTACATATTTATGCTTATAGGATGTTCAACCTAACAGTGATTCTCTTTGGAACTGTGAGGTCAAAGGTCAAAAACCAGGTTTAGATAATGCTATTTTCCCATTTGATACTGAAATTATACTTTTTCTCAATACCTTGAAAATTACTCAGTGCATAAACTTATAAAAGGGTCAAAAGTCAAGTAAAAATCATCAGTTCCCCAAATACCTGCACTCTGACATTTTTAATCATTCATCCAATTGAACCTAGTTCAAGGAAAGTGAACATTCAGCACATTTGTGGCAAACCTGTCATTTTAATATTTTGCCAATTGTGTACACCTGTCATCACACATTGTCAAGACATTGTACTATAGACCTATTAGGAGAACCATGCATTATGGCGGAGGCATATCAGTCGCCGTAGCGATATATCTAGTTAGTCATAAAACTTTAAGAATATAAGTGTAATAAGGCATTCTGTCATAAGATTTGTAAAAAGAAATGACTCTGGGACTATCAAGTGAAGTTTGGCAAAATGCCAGAAAGTGAGAAGGAAAACATTGACAATTTACATGGGACTTATTTAAATTTGTGTGGAGTTTCATACCTATATGGGGCAACAGTTCTTACTTAAGCTTTTGGAATCTCTGGGGGCCCACACGTTTCTTCACTTTCACTCCATTTTGCCCACTCTTCTGTCTAAATACCATGTTCACGAATAATACTGTTTTCTATGTTTTTAACAAGAAATGATGATAAAAACAAGGTACAAATACTGATAGTAGTAACAATAGATAATGAACTATAGTCACAGGTGGATGCAAACAATATTTATGGTGCTACTTCTGGATTTCATCTCATTTTTTCTTTTTATTTCTTTTGTTTTAACAACAAATAAAGAGGGGGCGTGCACCTGGTCCGCCCCCTCTGGATCCACCACTGATAGTGATTATACAAAATAAGGCAGCCCCAAAACACTTGGCTCTTCAAAATAATAATAAGGCCTAATGATGATTATAATAACGAAAGAAAAAAAAGGGATAATGAAAACAAATAAAAAACATGAGTTTCTGATGCAATACCATTGACCCACCCACCCTCTTCTCACACTAAAAGCGGTTCCACTACCACTGCCATGTTTAAATTGAAGATAATTTAGAGTTTGCTTCTGAAAATACTCAGTATCAATGAGACACTTTCATGAATCAAAGAAAATGAAAATTTTTCATCACTTATAACAGCTACTAAAATCTTGCTTGTCCTTCATTGCATAATACGGAAGGTGATGGGGGTAAACTTGGTTTGGTTCTACCTTTTGCAGTCAAATGTAAATAGCACCAGTCTGCCTCCTTCAAGAATCTTCTGAAGGAGGCAGACTTTAGCTTTAACTTAAAGGGACTGTACAGTAGTGGTTGAGGTGGGAATTCATGTTTTGAACATTGCTAAGTGAGATAATGAAAAGCCTCTTATGAAATATGAAAGAGCATGTAATTTTAAGAAGGATTCAACATTTATTTGATGAAAATTGGTTTTCAAATGGCTGAGATATAAAAAAAGGTGCTAATAATAAAAGGCGACATGCCACAACTTTATTAGGATCTCTTTGTTTCACCTTGTTTTTGGATATCTCAGCCATTTCAAAACCGATTTTCATCGAATAAACTTTTGATACCCCTTAGAACTGCATGCTCTTTGACATCTCATAGAGTGGTTTCTGAATATCTCGCAAAACGTTAAAAGCTAAATCTCACCTCGACCAGAACTGTACACACCCTTTAATCAGAAGAAGAAGAAATATAAGAAAGAAAGAAAAATAATCAGAATGGGGGGGGGGGGAAGAATGAAATAAAGAAGAGGGGTCACACCCTCCCCTACCCCTTACCCCTACCCCTATCCCCCCCCCCCTCCGCCCCCCCCCCCCCCCCCCCCCCCGCAAGCCAATCGCCGAGACCGATTCGAGCTCCACAAACGTCGAGCTCCACAAACGCGCGAGTTTTGTATTCTAGAATACTATACTATAGTACACAACAACGCGCACGCATGTCACGTTCCACGTCCGTAGTCGCAGCTGCACCGAGCTGCACCATGCATCGACCACCACCTGTACGCACGGGCGCCCGTATCGTACACGCACGCATGCGGCATATTGCAAGAGGCGCTAGGCCAGGATCAGCCTGATTACATAGAACTCACAGTTTGGTTAGGTAAGAACTGTTGGAAACTGTAAAGAAAAACTCACATCGATTGTTTCCTCGTCCTATGTAAAATTTTTGCCCGTTTTTATGAGTTCAGTTTTAAGGAGACACGTTTGGATTTACCAGGGGAATTGCCGGGGAATAAACACCATTCGTGAGTGATCAGCCCGAACGAGCTCCCTCAGCGCACAGCGTTGTGTACAGTGGAGCGCTCCGGCTGTACCGGGTATATCCGGGGCCGTTGACCGGGGGCCGGGCCCAGAGGATTTATTCAGCTGAAAAGGGTCACACTTTTTGATGGTCTCATCATATAAGGATGTGGCCAAGGGTCAATAAAATGAATTGCTGGCAAGTCAAATCCTGTACCGTAAGCCTAGGGGCCACAAAAAGGGGTCCTGAAAAATGGATTTATTCAGCCGAAGGGGGTCACGGACAAAGGTTGGTGGATAATATTCATTGTTCCTTTGGTTGGGTCTACTAACCTGCTAACTACAACTTTAAACTAGATCTAGGGCCTAAATTTACTTATCATGAAAACAGCAATGCCAGCTATTTTATCCTGTACGGGCCCCAGACAGTAGCCCCAAAGGGCCCCACCCATATCAAGGAGTTATTCAGCTGAAAAGGCTCACGGCTAATTTCTTTTGCAATGGAAGTAGTACCCATCAGAGATATCCGGAAACACCAAAGCAGGCTATTTTATCCTGTACGGGGCCCCAGACAGTAGCCCCAAAGTGCCCCCCACCCCCCCCCCATCACACCCCATCACACACACACATTAGTTTCATTCAGCTGAAAAGGGTCACGGCTAATTTCTTTTGCAATGGAAGTAGGGTAAGGGCACCAGTATTCGGTCAGCCCCCGGTATTCGGTCACTTATCACGACACTAGTCACCAGCCAGTAAGTTCAACTGTCACAACACACGCAAATCACATTAATTCACATACTTCCACACTCATTCACAATAGGAAACTCCCTTAGCCCCCTCCAAAAATCCATCCAAAATCCCAAATTTTACCGTCAAAAGTGCAGAATTGGCGCTACTTTCCAAAAGCGCGCGCGGATAAGGCCCAGTTATAGAGTACGGGTCGCCGAAAAAGCGCTAAATATCGAGAAATACGCTGTTCTCTCGCGGGATTTTTCGCTTATCGCAAGCTTGGAGTGTAATGGTATCCTCAAAAACGCAAAAGAAAAACAAAATGTCCGTACGTGCCGATCCCAGTGTCCCAATGTACAAGGGTTGAATGCAAGTGCCGAGGACCCAGTATTCGGTCACCAACGGTCGCCGCAACGTCCCCGATGCAATTCTGCGCCAAGAAGGTAGCGCGCGCGCGCGTTTTTCAGCTGCCTTGAACACGCATTGACTTTGAACGCGCACATCGCATGACCGAATACTGGAGCCGATGACCGTATACTGGGGAATTTTCAAGGTGAAATATTTCGCGATTTTGTGCAATTCTGTGAGATATTTAACGAAATGAAAGTTGAGATTAAAGAAATTTGATATATTTCACATACATTGCTGTAGATATGATGTATGTATGTATTATTTTAGTTTGAAAAATATTGCAAAAAAGCTTAAGTGACCGAATACTGGGGATGTTACCCTAGTACCCATCATAACCGCAGCAGCGACCCCATACGGACAAATAGAGTTACTGTGTTACAGCGCCCCGCGACGGGGTTATACCCATCAGAGAAATCCAAAATACCAAAGCCAGTTATAATATTTCATCCTGCACGGGGGCCCCAGACAGTAGCCCCAAATTGTCCCCTTACCCCCTCCTCCCCCCCCCCCCACACACACACACATTGATTTTATTCAGCTGAAAAGGTCACGGCTACTTTTTTTTGCAATCAGAAGTACTAAGGGTAAGGGCACCAGTATTCGGTCAGCCACCGGTATTTGGTCACTTATCACTAGTCACCAGCCAGTAAGTTCAACTGTTACAACACACGCAAATCACACTAATTTACATACTTGCACACTCATTCAAAACAGGAAACTCCCTTAGCCCCCTCCAAAAATCCATCCAAAATCCCAAATTTTTACAGTCAACAGTGCAGAATCGGCGCTACTTTCCAAAAGCGCGCGCGGATAAGGCCCAGTTATAGAGTACGGGTCGCCGAAAAAGCGCTAAATATCGAGAAATACGCTGTTCTCTCGCGGGATTTTTCGCTTATCGCAAGCTTGGAGTGTAATGGTATCCTCAAAAACGCAAAAGAAAAACAAAATGTCCGTACGTGCCGATCCCAGTGTCCCAATGTACAAGGGTTGAATGCAAGTGCCGAGGACCCAGTATTCGGTCACCAACGGTCGCCGCAACGTCCCCGATGCAATTCTGCGCCAAGAAGGTAGCGCGCGCGCGCGTTTTTCAGCTGCCTTGAACACGCATTGACTTTGAACGCGCACATCGCATGACCGAATACTGGAGCCGATGACCGTATACTGGGGAATTTTCAAGGTGAAATATTTCGCGATTTTGTGCAATTCTGTGAGATATTTAACGAAATGAAAGTTGAGATTAAAGAAATTTGATATATTTCACATACATTGCTGTAGATATGATGTATGTATGTATTATTTTAGTTTGAAAAATATTGCAAAAAAGCTTAAGTGACCGAATACTGGGGATGTTACCCTAGTACCCATCATAACCGCAGCAGCGACCCCATACGGACAAATAGAGTTACTGTGTTACAGCGCCCCGCGACGGGGTTATACCCATCAGAGAAATCCAAAATACCAAAGCCAGTTATAATATTTCATCCTGCACGGGGGCCCCAGACAGTAGCCCCAAATTGTCCCCTTACCCCCTCCTCCCCCCCCCCCCCCCACACACACACACATTGATTTTATTCAGCTGAAAAGGGTCACGGCTACTTTTTTTTGCAATCAGAAGTACTAAGGGTAAGGGCACCAGTATTCGGTCAGCCACCGGTATTTGGTCACTTATCACTAGTCACCAGCCAGTAAGTTCAACTGTTACAACACACGCAAATCACACTAATTTACATACTTGCACACTCATTCAAAACAGGAAACTCCCTTAGCCCCCTCCAAAAATCCATCCAAAATCCCAAATTTTTACAGTCAACAGTGCAGAATCGGCGCTACTTTCCAAAAGCGCGCGCGGATAAGGCCCAGTTATAGAGTACGGGTCGCCGAAAAAGCGCTAAATATCGAGAAATACGCTGTTCTCTCGCGGGATTTTTCGCTTATCGCAAGCTTGGAGTGTAATGGTATCCTCAAAAACGCAAAAGAAAAACAAAATGTCCGTACGTGCCGATCCCAGTGTCCCAATGTACAAGGGTTGAATGCAAGTGCCGAGGACCCAGTATTCGGTCACCAACGGTCGCCGCAACGTCCCCGATGCAATTCTGCGCCAAGAAGGTAGCGCGCGCGCGCGTTTTTCAGCTGCCTTGAACACGCATTGACTTTGAACGCGCACATCGCATGACCGAATACTGGAGCCGATGACCGTATACTGGGGAATTTTCAAGGTGAAATATTTCGCGATTTTGTGCAATTCTGTGAGATATTTAACAAAATGAAAGTTGAGATTAAAGAAATTTGATATATTTCACATACATTGCTGTAGATATGATGTATGTATGTATTATTTTAGTTTGAAAAATATTGCAAAAAAGCTTAAGTGACCGAATACTGGGGATGTTACCCTAGTACCCATCATAACCGCAGCAGCGACCCCATACGGACAAATAGAGTTACTGTGTTACAGCGCCCCGCGACGGGGTTATACCCATCAGAGAAATCCAAAATACCAAAGCCAGTTATAATATTTCATCCTGCACGGGGGCCCCAGACAGTAGCCCCAAATTGTCCCCTTACCCCCTCCTCCCCCCCCCCCCCCCACACACACACACATTGATTTTATTCAGCTGAAAAGGGTCACGGCTACTTTTTTTTGCAATCAGAAGTACTAAGGGTAAGGGCACCAGTATTCGGTCAGCCACCGGTATTTGGTCACTTATCACTAGTCACCAGCCAGTAAGTTCAACTGTTACAACACACGCAAATCACACTAATTTACATACTTGCACACTCATTCAAAACAGGAAACTCCCTTAGCCCCCTCCAAAAATCCATCCAAAATCCCAAATTTTTACAGTCAACAGTGCAGAATCGGCACTACTTTCCAAAAGCGTGCACCGATAAGGCCCAGTTTTAAGACTACGGGTCGCCGAAAAAGCGCTAAAAATCGAGAAATACGCCATTCTCTTGTGGGATTTTTCACTTATCGCAAGCTTGGAATGTAATGGTATCCTCAAAAACGCAAAAGGGCAATTCCGCGGTTAGTAACGTTACATTTGAACAAATTTAGATATTTGTTTTTACCACTAAATTACCATTTATTCACTTCAAGTCAAAATTATGTCAAAAACATGTTCATCCTTCCCAGGTTTATGATACAGAAAAGAATGAACACAATCCAAGAAATATTAGAATTGCTATAGCAACTTAAAGGGCTGGTTAGTAACGTTACGAAAAAAGGACATGACAAAAAAATCAATGTCTTGTAACAAAAAGTGTGCAAAAATTCAAGTTACTTCAAACAAAGTGTTCCATTAATTTCAATTATTGCATCATGACAAATGTTCATGCAAATTTTTTTAGCAGTTCGACCAATGATTTTTTAGCTAGACCCCCAAAAGCATGGTTAGTAACGTTACGGTTAGTAACGTTACATTTGTCCGGAGTAATTCCGCAGGTCATTTCACCCTTTTGTAATTGACAAAATGTCACATGACTTCTAGAGTATTTAAATGTATTCATCTTTTACCCTTTAGCAAAACTTTGAGGAAAAATTTCAAAGGAACCCACTGTAATTTGCATTTAAGTGAATTTCAGCGTCCCCAGTCCCACATGTACATTTTAAATGATGGTTTTAGATCTCACAAAATCAATGAATACGAAAAATAAAATCTACTGAATTTGAAAGACCCTAATGATTGGTGAACATCCATGGCATTAGTTGATACCTAGATTAAAGGGTAAGATAAAGAGGCACATTTCTTTTATCCATGTCATGTCCACCTAACTGCGGAATTGCCCAAAAGAAAAACAAAATTTCCCTACGTGCCGATACAGTGTCCCAATGTACAAGGGTTGAATGCAAGTGCTGAGGCCCCAGTATTCGGTCACCAACGGTCGCCGCAACGTCCCCGATGCAATTTTGCGCCAACAAGGTAGCGCGCACGCGCATTTTTTAGTTGCCTTGAACACGCATTGACTTTGAACGCGCACATCGCGTGACCGAATACTTGAGCCGATGACCGTATACTGGGGAATTTTCAAGGTGAAATATTTCGGGATTTTGAGCAATTCTGTGAGATATTTAACAAAATGAAAGTTGAGATTAAAGAAATTTGATATATTTCACATACATTGCTGTAGATATGATGTATATGTATTATTTTAGTTTGAAAAATATTGCCAAAAAGTTTAAGTGACCGAATACTGGGGATGTTACCCTAGTACTCGTCAGAGATATCCAAAACACTAAAGCCAGTTATTTTATCCTGTACGGGGCCCCAGACAGTAGCCCCAAAGTGCCCCCTTACCCCCTCCCCCCCCCCCCCCCCCACACACACACACACACATTGATTTTATTCAGCTGAAAAGGGTCATGGCTACTTTCTTTTGCAATCGGAAGTAGTACTCATCAGAGATATCCAAAACACTAAAGCCAGTTATTTTATCCTGTACAGGGCCTCAGAGAGTAGCCCCAAAGTGCCCCCTACACACACACACACACACACACATTGGTTTCATTCAGCCGAAAAGGGTCACAGGTAATTTCTTTTGCAATGGAAGTAGTACCCATCGAATATCCAAAATACCAAAGTCAGATATTTTATTCTGCACGGGGCCCCAGACAGTAGCTCCAAAGTGCTTTGCTTTCTTCTCTTCTTTGTCTTCATCTCTTCTTCTTCTTAAATATGCGCTCCTTCGTCTTCATTTTCGCGACAATGACAACGTCCTCCTCATCATCATCAGTTTTGCTGTTCTGGCAAACATTTTCCAGCGTATCAGCTACGTTCGATTTTAGAGCGGCGAGAGTGGAAGACATGCGTAATTGAGTTTGGGAAAGCGTAGGAACAGCGTAGCTAAAGCGGCCAACAGTGTTATCGAAGCAGGAATGAAGCGTCGTAGGAACAGGCCTTGATTTTATACAAGAGGAGAGAACTTAGAGCGTCGTTAAAGCGGGAAGGTCGTGCTTTGATCAAGAAAGTGGCGCAGCAGCGTTACCACGTCGGTGTCTAGTTTAGACTTCCCGTTCTTGTGCCGCTGTTACTACGGTCAGAAAAACCTGGAATTGTTACGATGCTCCCGGTTCCCGTACACTTTTGCCGCTCTCTCCCGATCTGACAGATTGAATAGATCGGGATGCAGATCTTGATAGTGGAATTACATGTGGGGACACTTTAGGAACACTCCGTGGGGCCCCGTACAGCTATAACTGGTTTCGGTGTTTTTAATACCTCGTTGAGTACTACTTCCATTGCAATAGAAATTATAGCCGTGATTCTTTTCACTTAGAATGAAATAATACGGGAGCACTTTCCAGCTACTGGCAGGGGGCCCCTTAAAAAATAAAAATAACTGGATGGGTTTGTGTTTTAGGTATCTCAGCTGTTAATTCCACTGCCAAGGAAAATAGGCATACGTGACTCTTTTCACCTAAAAACGCTTAATTCATATGGGGTGGGAATACCTTGGGGCTATACCTGTCAAGGGCCCTGCATCCGGGCCAATTTCACACCTCTTTTAATCCAATTCTATAATGCTGAATTAAATTTAGCAAAAATAAAGCCTAGATGACATGGTAGTTCAATGTCATGATCTCTTCATTCAAATTCATTTTGAAACATTCACAATACCTCTAACCTTATTCTAAATAACACTTTTTCATCTGCAATTCATATATAAGACAAGCACCATTCCACTCTCCGTTCATTCATGAATTCATAATGATATAGTCAGTGATCACGTATATGCTGCACTCGTTCATTCAAATTAATTTCAGGGCATCTAATTCAACATGTTCTTCAGTCAATTAAACAGATATGTTCATGCTTGACCTCTTTCCTTATTTTCTTTCATCGTAGTTATTGTTTTGTAAGCATCATAAAATTTCATGTTTTCGTATTCGTTCAAGAGACTTTGACAACAGTTTTTTTTTTTTTAACATGCTTATTGAATCCGGAGAAGTAAGAAGCCACAAATTATCTGGCCGTTACGAGCGCTTTTTTACGAGCGGTCGGTCAGTTCCAGGAAGTCAAGGTTATGATCATCATTTATATATATATATATATAATTCTTTCTATGTCTTCTAGAGATATATGTCTGTATCTATTGTGCTGTCATGACTATAAAAAAATGAAGTTAATCTGCATTGCTGGTACACGTATAGGCCTATAGTGACATGTATGAAAGAGAAGGAGCATTACAGAACAACCAAATCCAGTTATACTAGATAAACAATATGATACTTTTACTGCTTTATAACAGTGATTTATAGATGAAACAAATCGGTTCTCACCTTTAAAAAAAAAAAAAAAAATAGCATGATGTAAATTTGAATGAACACGTTTGGAATTTGACTGTCTTTCGCGAAATTTAATGACTGAAATACCCTTTTCGGCAAGTCAAGGCGAATTACAATGAACGTAGCGTACCAGCCAATTTGAATACCCATTTTACGAATTCGAACCTTCTATCAAATGAACCGACAAAAGTGCGAAATTGGCTGGGAAAACCTAACTGGCTTTGATGTTTTGGGTATATATCTATGATGTAAACTAAGGCCTACTTCGATTGTAAAAGAAAAACAACTACTCCTGACTCTTTTCAGCTAATGATGTCATAATAATTATGTGGGGGAGGGGCACTTTATGGCTACTGTCTGGGGCCCCGTACAGGATAAAATAGCTGGCTTTGGTGTTTTGGATATCTCTGATGGGTACTCCTTCCATTGCAAAAGAAATTAGCCGTGACTCTTTTCAGCTGAATATAATCAATGTCTGTGCAGTGTGTTTGTACGTAGGGCCTATAGGGGATGGGGCACTTTGACACTACTGTCTGGGGCCCCGTACAGGATAAAATAGCTGGCATTGGTGTTTTGGCTATCTCTGATGGGTACTACTTCCATTGCAAAAGAAATTAGCCGTGAGCCTTTTCAGCTGAATAACTCCATATGGGTGGGGCCCTTTGGGGCTACTGTCTGGGGCCCCGTGCAGGATAAAATAGCTGGCATTGCTGGTTTCATGATAAGTACACCCAAAGGAACAATATTCACCAACTTTTGTCCGTGACCCCCTTCGGCTGAAAAAAAAATCAATTTTCGGGGGCCCCTTTTTGTGGCCCCTAGGCTTACGGTACAGGATGTGACTTGCCAGCAATTCATTTTATTGACCTTTGGCCACATCCTTATATGATGAGACCATTCTTCAGCTGAATAAATCTTCTGGGCCCCCGGTCTACCGGGGTTTGTACAAGCAACACTGCACCGGCATTGAATTGTATTACCATGCTTGTGAGATATGAAATGTATGTTTGTAAAATAAGTAAAATAATACCTCGTTTTGATTTATGTATATATAGTATAAGGGAATATTATTGCAAGAAATCATAAGTTGAATCATAAGAGAAATTTATTGCAAGAAATCATAAGTTGCAAGTGTTTCAGAAAAAATGGTGTCTCTTTCAGAAAAAATGGTGTCTCTTTAGACACCTTTTTTCTTGATGTATATTATATTGTATTGAATTTGAAAAAATATGATGTTATTTGAAATATGATGTATTACGTATACAGATGAAAGAGAATAATAAATATCCCAGTGAGGGAAAAAAAACCCAAAAAACACTGCACCGACTGCTAGCTGCTCTATTGACTATGTACCGGTACATTGTCAATCGCA